>NW_017732536.1:57797-96210 GCF_001890085.2 Hipposideros armiger
CCTATTAGAATAGTTTTAGATTTACAGAAAAAATATGAGAATGCATATGTGTACCTATTAGAATAGTTTTAGATTTACAGAAAAAATATGAGAATAATACAGTGTTACCATATATTCCACACACAGTTTACCCTATTATTAATATATTTCACTAGTATGGTACTGTTATCACAATTAATAAACCTATATTAATGCATTATTATTAACTGAAGTCCATTCTGTACTTGTGTTTTACTTTTCCATTCTAGGATCCCATCCAGGATGGTGCGTAACATGCAGTTGTATTGGCTCCTCAGGCTCTTCTAGTCTGTGATCGTTTCTCAGAATTTGTTTTGGATGACTTTGACAGTTTTGAAGAATGCTGATCAGGTGTTTTAGAAAATGTCCTTCAATATTAGTCTGTCTGGCATTTTTCTCAGTGTTGGACAGGGGTTATGGTTTTCTGAAAGATAGGAAACAGAGATGAAGTTCCATTCTCATCACATCATATCAAGAGTATATGCTATCAATACAATATCACTATTGATGATAACCTTGGTTACCTGATTAAGGTAGAGTTTGTCAGATTCCTTCACTGTACAGTTGCTTTTCCTCCCCACTGCCCTTGGAATGCTGTACTATTTGGAAAGAAGTCACTCTGCATAGCTAAAATTTAAATAATGAGGACTTATGCTTCACCTCCTTGGAGGGGCAGCATTTGCATAAACTATTTGAAATTCTTCTCCATGGAAGGATTGTCTACTCTCCCTCATTTATGGATTCAATGATTTATATCTGAATAGACTCATGGATGTTTACTTTATACTTTGGGTTATAATCCAAGAATATATTATTTATTTTGTTATTAAAGCTTTTTCCACTTTTGGCAATTAAGAGCTCCTGTGTCCCTCAGCATATCTCACTTGTTGTTGGGTTTGTATTATTATTTCTAATACCTTTCAAATTTTGGCACGACTAGATGTTAAGACACTCCAGGGTCATTCTGTGTATATCCTCACCAAGTCCTAGTATCAGCTTTTTTCTCTCGTTGGGGATGGTATTAATATTTGAAACGAAGATTGATTGAGTGTGCTCCTTGCTACTCAAATGTCATTGCTTCTGGTTTCTCTCAGCCGGCAGAACAAGGAAATGTATGTGTGTGTACTAACTTATGAATATGTACATCATTTTCAATATATGTCTGTGTATCCATCTGTATCTATATTAAGCTGAGGTTTTCATTGATCACTCCAACTGCTGCCTATTACCACATGAAACATTTTGGTCTGCATCCTTGATTGTAACCTCCCACACTAGCACTCAGTCACCTGGCTCTCCCCATGCACCAGCCATCCATTGTTCTATTGCAGTACAGAACAATTATGTGTATGATGGTTTCAGCATTGTTAACTTGTACCCTGGGGGGGAAGAAAAAACAAAAAAAAATCCTTTAACAAGTATAGTAGAGTGCATATGCAAAATTACTTTTGCCTTAGTTTTATAGTCTCTACTCACTTCCAAAGTCACATAAGTCAGCACTATTTTCCTTCACCTTCTATGAGAACATTATATTGAATTTGTAATACAGATAGTCTTTTGTCACAGTCTGAATTCCACCTGGGATCCCTTTGTCAGCTATTTTTAATTTTGCATACATTGTTTCAAAGAGAGATTATATCATTTGGCCAAAGGCATACAGTCAGAAAACAGCAGTGTGTGTGGATATTAGAGACATGTATCTATTTTTTACAAATATTTTTATTAAACTATAGCTAACATACAATATTATATTAGTTTTGGGTGTACACAATAGTTATTCAATATTTATAAACCTAAAAAAGTGCTCACCATGATAATTCCAGCAACCATCTGACACTGTACCATGTTATCACAGTATTATTGACTATATTCCCTATGCTGTATATTACATCTCCATGACTTATTTGTTTTATACCTGGAAATTTGAACCTCTTATTTCCCATCACCTTTACCCATTTTATTTTTATTATTTTCAGTTAGAGTTGACATTCAATATTATTTTATATTAATTTCAGGTGCTCAGCATAGTAGTTAGACATTTATATGACTTACAAAGTGATCCCCCTACTAGTAGTATCCACTTGGCACTATACATAGTTATTACCACATTATTAACTATATTCCCTATGGTTTACTTTACATCCACATGACTATCAATTTGTATTTCTTAATCCATTTACCTTTTTTACCCTGCCCCCAACCCCCCTTTCTCCATCATCCTAATAGATCTAGTACTCATCTGATACCACACATAGTTAATACAATATTATTGATTATATCCCTTATGCTATACCCTGCATCTCCATGATTGCTGTATAACAACCAATTTGTACATATTAATCCCTTCCCCTTTTTCACATACCCCCAAACCCCTTCCATCTAGCAACCATCAAAATGTTCTTCGTATCTATGAGTTTGTTTCTGTTTACATTATTTGCTTATTTTGCCCTATTAGATTCCATAAGTGTATTGGAAGTGAGAGGGGGTATATTGAGGGGCAATAACGGCAATGTGTCTTTTACTGTAATAATTATTTTTTATTTAAACATTCACCATATATATATATATATATATTTTTTTTTTTTTAAGATTTTTATTGGGGAATTGGGGGAAGGGGAACAGACAAGTTGCTGTCGTTTTGTTCTTCAGTCTAGTTGTGGAGGACGTTGCTTCACTGGCCCAAGTTGGCACCATCATTGCGCTCTTCCCGGGTGAGGCAGATCAGCTGCCCACTGGGCTGCGGGCTGCTCACACTGGCTGCTGGCTATATACGGTAGCCCATGACAACCCCTGGGCCACTTGGGCTGCAACCTAAGCCATTTCCAATGATTCACGGCAGCCCAGCTCCAGGTTGAGCTGTTTTTCAGCATCTTAGCTGTGGAGGACAGTGTCACTAACCTTCATATGTGGGATCCAAACCGGGGCCCTCTGGTGTCCCAAGCCAGTTCTTAACCATCACGCCACTCAGCCGACCCCACCATATGTTTTGATCACACTTCATAAGTATTGCTACTCCAGCTTTTTTTTTTCCATTTTCATGAAATATCTTTTTCCATCCCTTTACTTTCAGTCAGCATGCATCTTTCAATCTGAAGTGAGTCTCTAGAAGGCAGCATATGTAAAGGTTTTGTTTTCTTATCCTTCAGCCACCTGTGTCTTTTGATTGGAGTATTTAACCCATTTATATTTAAAGTAACTATTAATAAATATGTAGTCATTGTCATTTTATTATTCAAAATTTTATCATTTTTTTTCTAATATTCCTGTAATACTGGATAGGAGGTGATAAACAACTTTAGCTTTTTCTTGTCTGGGAAGCTCTTTATCTGTCCTTTGATTCTAAATGATAGCTTTGCTGGGTAGAGTAATCTTGGTTGCACTTCCTTACTTTTCATCACTTTCAATATTGCACGTCAATCCCTTCTGGCCTGCAAAGTTTCTGTTGAGAAATCAACTGACAGTCTTATGGGAGCTCTCTTAAAGATGACTACCTGCATTTCTCTTGCTACTTTTAAGATTCAATCTTTGTCTTTAACTTTCAGCATTTTCATTATGATGTGTCTTGGTCTGGGCTTCTTTGGGTTCATCTTGTTTGGGACTCTCTATACTCCCTGGGCTTGAATATCTATTTCCTTCAGCAAGGTAGGGAGCTTTTCATCATTTTTTCTTCAAATAGGTTTTCAATTCTTTGCTGTCCCTTTTCTTCTGGCAACCCTATAATGTGAATGTTGGTGCACTTGATGTTGTCCAGAAGCCCCTTAAACTGTCTTCAATTTTTTTGGATTCTTTTTTCTTTTTGCTGTACTTATTGGGTGTTTTCTGCTATGTTATCTTCTAAATCACTTATTCGATACTCTACTTCATCTAATCTACTGTTGATTCCCTCTAATGTGTTCATTTTAATTATTGTATTCTTTATTTTTGACTGGTTCTTTTTATGCTTTTTTTTTTTAATCTTCGTTTTAATGTTTCCTCTTTGTTAAAGTTTTCCCTGAGATCGGTAAGCATCCTTAAAACCACTGTTTGGAATTCTGCATCTGCTAGATTGCTTTTCTCCATTTTGTTTAGTTCTTTTTGCTAGTGCTTTGTGCTGTTTTTTTATTTGGGATATTTTTCTTTGTCTCCCCATTTTGGCTGCTGTGGCTCCCAGTCTTACAGTGGCCTTATTAGTAGGTATCCTGTGGGGATCCACTGTCACAGTCTCCCTGGTCACTAGAACCAGAAGCTCCAGTTGTGCCCATTGTGTGGGTTGTGTGTGCGTTCCTGTTGTGACTGAGCCATGGTTGCTGTTTGCATATCAATGAGAAGTATTAACCCTTGGGCTGATTGGCTGTGAGGACTGGCCATGAATACAGTGGAAGAATTTTTGTGTGGGGGCTGACCCTGCAAAGCATTTGCTTTAGCAGGGCTGTGGTGTTTGCCTGGTTTGCCATCCCTGGAGGCAGCTGAGTAATGCTCTTGCTTGAAAATTTTAGATTAGTCTCTACAACACTGTATTAGTTTATTAAAGTTATCATAACAAAGTACCACAAACTGGTGGCATAAAAAACAGAAACTATCCTTTCATAGTTTGGGAAGCTCGAAGTCTGAAAGCAAGCTGTTGCCAGGATCAGTTGCTTCTGAGGAACTATAAAGGAAAAGTATATCCTAGGCCTATTTTCTTTGCATCATAGATGGCCATTTTCTTTCTGTGTCTCTTCACATTATTTTTCTTCTATGTATATCTCTGTGTGTCCAAATCTCCCCCTTTTTATAAACAGTCCACCCAAAAGACTCCATTTTAACTTTATTACCTCTACAAAGACCCTATTTCCAACTAAGTCACACTCTGAAATACTAAAGGTTAAGACTCCAACATATCTTTTGGGTGGATATAACTCAACCCATAATCAATACCTATAATTTTAGTTATTTTCTTTGATAGGGATTTGAAATTTCATATACTGAACTATAGAGGAAACAAGCGTGAGATATTTATCTTTGGAAAAGTTTTAATATATTGCAGCTAGTTCATAATGACATTTAAGTTATACCTTATCCTATGCTTTTCTTTTCTTTTCTCTTTTTTTTTCTTTTTTCTTTTCTAGAAGGAGCTGGTGAGGTAGAATGATACATTCTTTCCAATAGTGAAAGTGAATTAGCTATAATGTTATTAGTTCATATTTAAAAGTTTGTGAATGTGGAGTTACATGTAGAGTATGTTAAAGTAAGAATGGAGTGTTTCAGTCCCCGAATGACAAATTATGGCTATACAGTTTTTTTCAGTTTTGCTTTGAATTGACACCTTAAATTTGGTTATTGTAGAGCCTGGTCAACATTGAACTTAGTGGAGAAATATTATCTCAATTACAATTATCAGAATTATTTTCCTAATTTTTCTTTGTTTTATTTGGTCTGTTATGCTATGATCAGGTTTATTTTTAAAAGTTTGATGCCATCAAACTAAATAAGATATTTCATACATCCAGGGTGTATTAATGAAAACAGAAACAAAGCAAAAATAACTCAGAGAAACTCTGTATTAGAAAAAAACATTATTTTTTCACTATTTTTACCTAAAGTATTTGGCTCTCACAAAAAATGATTAGAACAAAACAGCTGTTTTTGTTTTATTTTGATTTTACGTATGGGAATTAAAAGAAATATACTTCTAATGGTATCTATGTGTGAGGAATTTATATCTTGATAATATTTCTCTTTAAGAAGGCCCAAACTCCCTGAGCAAAAGGCAATTCCTATTCCTGGGATAATGAAAAACACAGAAACTAGAAAATGCTTATACTCTTAATTGTATTTTAAGAGCTATTGAATGTGGCTTGTTGAAGGATTCTGTAAGCCAAGCCTAAAGAACAAAAATAAAAAGTAATTTTTAACTTAAGCAAAATTGACAGTAATACACAAATAAAAATGTTAAACAGTAGCATTCAGACTAAGAAAAATAAAAACATATTTGGGTTCATGTGATAGGCTAAAAATTTTGGCCAGAGTCAAGGCCATTATAGTTCTTAGCTTATTAGATTGAATGACATGTTTGGGAATTCTCTGTACAAAACATATTTCACTGTACTGTTAATTAGGTCTTCCTGCCTAGTAATATTTACATAGAATTGATCCCAAATCCTAGACCATGCTATCTAAAGATCTTTACCTTATATAAGACCACAAAACAGCCCCAAGTATCCTAGGATCTCATCCTCATGCATTACTTTCATTTCCTACTTGAACTGAATTACTTTAAGTGTTAATTTGTTATACATTTTTCTATATCTGTCTGTATTTTTCACTCTGTCAGCCTGAGTTTGTAAAATATCGCTTAGTTTTCTAATTATTATATCCCTCTCCAGAGAAACACACTCAATTAAGAAAATACATTCACATACATATGGGTGGAAGAGGGAAAATTTTTGCTTTGCTAAAATGCAAGATAATTAAAATAAAAAATAGACACAGCTTTGCTTAAATTCCTTTGGACCCTTTTACCATACCACCCTCTTATATTTATTTTCATCTTTTCCACACCCCAAATTCTTGTTCCTTGAAGAACCTTGTTTCTACCTGTAGTGTTATCAATCTTTTGATATTTCATGTCATCTTAGCCATCAGTCTGAAAGCTTGTCAATGTAATTTATTATGCAAAGATTTTTATTTCTAGTAGAATTTCTATTCCAAAATGTTAAAATGCAATCTACCTCTCCCAGTACTCAAAAATCTCACTATATTATTTCCAAATTATCACCCAACACAGTGCTTAAAATTGCATAAAACCTGATAGGTGGTTTTGGAACATGATGGAGCAGGATGCTCCAAGAATCAGTCCTTCCAACAAAACATCTATTGAGTTTGTAAAAACTGTCAGAATAAACCCCTATTGAAATCTAGATGCCAGCCGAATTTTTGCAGGATCCAAGGGAATGCTTGATAAAGAAAGAGGCTAGTACATTTTGGTCCATTGTACATACATGCTCTCATCCCCCATCCTCAAGTCCAGCATCTGGCAGTGGTAGTACAGAGCCTGTATTCCTGGTGTGATTTGCTAATACCTGGGTAGGCAATTACATGTTTGACCTCCAAAAATTGGGTTTGGATGATTTGATCTATCTGGTTGTTCACTGAGAGACTGACAAATAGGTGGGCCATTGTTTCAGTCCCCCATGTCTCAAGTGGACTCTCAGGCAGCAAGCAACTTTTAAAAAAATTTACAAAGAAAGAATACCTATTTTCTTTTTTCATTGGATCCAGACATTCATGGAAATCTCAGTGAGGCCACCGACTGACTGTAAAGATAACGAAACAGAGATTTCACTGACTACACCTGACAAACAATGTAGACTTTGCAAAAATAATCATGTCAGCTCACTAAAGCAACAACTGAAGCCCTCCCCGCCCCAAAAGTAACAACACAACAAAAACTTCCCAGGGAAGGAGTGAGAATCTGATTTCCAGAGTTACTACATTATGATATTTAATATATCTATTTCTTATTAAAAAATTACAAAGTTTACAAAGAAGCAAGAAAGTGTGACCCATTCACAGGAAAACTAATTATAGAAGACAACCCCAGGAAGCTCAGTCATTGGACTTACTAGACAAAGACTTTAATTTAACTGACTTAAATGTGAAAAAAAAATGCTGAAGGAAACCATGGATAAAAAACCAAAGTGAATAAGAAGTATGAATCAGTAGGGCATAATCAATACAGATATAGAAATAAGGAAAAAAGGAACCAAATGGAAACTATGAAGGTAAAAATCATAATAGTGGAAATAAAAATTCACAATAGTGGTTCAGCAGCATATTTAAGAAAATAGAAAAAAGACTCAGGGAACTTGAAGTTTAGACAACTGAAATTAGTATGAGTAATAATTTCATCAAGTGTGCCAACAACACATTCTGAGAAT
This sequence comes from Hipposideros armiger, assembly GCF_001890085.2. Classification (NCBI taxonomy): domain Eukaryota; kingdom Metazoa; phylum Chordata; class Mammalia; order Chiroptera; family Hipposideridae; genus Hipposideros; species Hipposideros armiger. The sequence continues at coordinate 65,714 of NW_017732536.1, forward strand.
TCCAGAAGGAAGACAGTGAAAGGGTCAGAAAAACTATTTGAAGAAATAATGAGAGAGGATTCTGGGAGGCTGGCAGAGTGAGAAGAACCAGGAATCTGTCTTCTCATTTAGACAACAAACGCACTGGCAGAATGTCTGAGGTTAACTATTCGGTTGTCGGAAAAGTCATGACGCATTTTTGCAAAGAAAAACATACAGAAAATACTTCACAACTTTTCCAACACCCCAATATTTTGGAACTCCGAATTCTATTGAATATTTGCAATTTCCAGGGGAATGCTGAACCATAAATTGTGGTTAGTTTTGGTCATATCCAGCTTTAACATAGTAGCAGATAAATATTCCCATTCCTTCAGCCACATAGTAGGTAGCCATGCACATATTCCAGAAACAGCTTCCACATAGCTTGTTGGAGCCAAGGTGGATAAAACAGATCCCATTCTCCAAATACCAGACACCTGTGCTCTAATTACTGATGTCTGACCCTGACTTCAGAAGTGCACACAAAGAGATAGGCAGCCATTGTCGTTGCCTCTTCCACCATTGTTGCAATTCCTTGTCCCTATGACTGAAATAGCTTCCAGAAGACTTAAAGGACTGGTGCTCTTTTTCTCCCCCGACCTTGACCTTTTTTATGTTTCACTTTTGGGGAGCTGGACATTAAAAAACAAATTCATTCATAGAAAAAAATAGAAAGTCACTGTGCATGCCCAAGGAAAGGTGCAAGTGCGAAAAAGAACTAAAAAGACTGTAAGATTACACCTCAGGACTTGATTTCATAAAAATTTAAAAACAAACTTTTGTGCATCAAACAGCATTATCAAAGAAGTGAAAAGACAACCTACAGAGTGGGAAAAATATTTGCAGACCATACATCTATTAAGTGTTAATAGCCAGCAGAATGTATAAAGAACTCTTACAACTAAACAACAAAAAGACAAAGCACCTTAATTTAAAAATGGGCAAAGGATTCGAACAGACATCTTTTCCAAAGTTGATCTATAAATGTCCAGCAAGCACATCAAAAGATGTTCAACATCATTGACAATTAAAGAAATGCATTACAATAGCACAAAATATACCACTTCCTGCACCCTAGAATGGCTATGTGAAAAAGGACAGAAAACAACACGCATAGTTGTGGATGTGGAGAAATAAGAACACATACATTGCTAGCGGGAATGTAAAAACGTATAGCTACTGTGGAAAACAGTGGCAATTCTTCAAGGAGTTAAAAATAGAATTACCATATAACCTGACAATTCTGCTCCTAGGTAGTATATACCCAGAAGAAATGAATACATATGTTCACATAGAAGCTTTTACATGAATGTTTATAGCAGCATTATTCATAATAGCTGAGAGGCAGAAACAACCCACATGTTCATCAATGGGTGAATGTATAAATAAATTTTAGTATACACATACAATGGACTATTATTCAACCACAAAACAAAGTGAAATAGTGATAAATGTTACTTCTTAGATAGAGCTTTAAAACATTATGCTGTTATATAAACCAGATGCAGAAGGCCACACATTGTACGATTCCTTTTAAATAAAATACCAAGAATAGGCAAATCCAGAGTCGGAAAGCAGATTAGTGGTTTTCAGGGTATGGGGGAAGGGAGAATGGGAAGTGATGATTTAATGGGTGTGCTCTGGAGAGATGAAAAGCATTGAAAATGGAGAAAGATCATGGTTGTAGAACACTACAAATGCACTAAGTTCTACTGAATACACTTTAAAATTGTTCATTGTGTGCTATGTGAATTTCATCCACACACACACACACACACACACACACACACACACACACACATACAGACATGCACATTCACATTTATTCACTCCTGCACGCACACAAACATGAATTAGACTCAGTGCTTCAATCTAAAGCTTTAGTCATTTTTATCCTTTGGAAAAAAAATAGTATTATTGAAAAATGTGTTTGCTTTTCTGAAATTATAGATTGAAACTGTAAGGTTAATCCAGTTCTCATTTTGAGGTTTATAAAAGTAAAATATAGAACCAGCACTAATGTGCCTATGACATGGGCCTATATTTCCTGCAGTTTTTCAAGTAAAAGTTTACTGTATTGCTGATGGAAATTAAGAAATATGTAATGAGAAATAGCTTCATTTAAAATTCCTACAATTGGTTAGTAAGATATTTTCTCCCTCCATATCCAACTTCTAAAAATATGTGTGTTCCTAGGGTACTGGGAGCCAAATAATTTCTATTTTCTAATTTTCCCATTATCAATAATTCAACTCGACAGCCTTAAACACAACTTGTCTCATCTGATTTACTCACACCTATTTGAGGGTTAATGTAAATGATCTATTTAATGCTGTTTTCTGAACTATTGTGCTGTCTTCATACTCTACCTCCAGCTTCTCAGGGATGGTTTGGCCCTTCAGCGAGTTACTTACTATGTGAAGTGAGCATGAAGCGATTGCCCTGTCTCCATGTTGTTGGAGCTAAAGGATGATCACCAGGTGCATCTGTGGTAAGGCTTTGAGTACTGCTTCCCTTTACTTGGAACGATATGACAAACTTGAAGTGTACTAAACGTTTTATGACAGATGCTGGCAGAAATCAGGGATTTGTTTTTTTCTAAAGAAAAAAAATAGTATAAGGAGAAAAAAATTACAAGAAGTAGCTGAGATGCATTGGGGGAGAGAATGTTAACCACGATCTTGACTTTTTTCCGTAGGATTCCCCACACTTAAACACCTTTCCCTCAAGATTGCTTTAGAAGAGTATAGTATTTGTGACATTACACATGTCCGGGAAGGTCACCCAAAAAGGGATGCTTTGAAGAAATACCAGTGGACTGGGGAATATATATTTTAATATCAACAGGTTCAAGTTGTTGACAGATTGGACATACTTGCTAAGACACCTGATCCCACAGGAAAAGCACATTTCAGAAATTGATAGCTGATCTCACTGTTCTAGTGTACTGGGAAAAGGAAAGAAAAAAGATTGTGTTAAGGCTGAATGAACTTGTAGTTTTCTGATTAAATTTTGTGATACGGTTAGATTTTTAATTATTCAACAATGTATTGTGAACTAAGATAAAAGTTAGAGCAAATTTTTTCATGGAACCTGATTATATTTTATTTATGAAGCTGTTGACATAGATATAAGAATATACAAATATATTAGTTCAGATATTATTCTATGAAAGAATAAACATTCTATGCAGTCACTTTAAAATATGTTATTTACTATATATCTAATTTTTACATATGTATATCAGAAAAAAATAAATATGTTTATATTTATGTCTGATAATAGTGAATCTCACCATCATAAGAAACATATAATGACAGAATATGTTAATAATTCTTCTCCTTAATGTGTAACTTAAATTAGATATCATGTCTCTTAATAGAATTTCCAGTATGTGCCTGAGGATGTTTCTAATAGCTAGAAAGACTGAATTCAAAGCAGCAAAGATGAGTGCTATCTGTCACTGGGAATTAGTGCTGATACAAGGTTTCAAGTGAGGGTATCGATTAACTTATTATACAAGAGGAAGGAAACTACTTTTTGATCATGTGACAGGATATTTAGGAATTTTCTTTGAGTCTTTATGGTCAAGAGTTAAATGTTTTTTGCTTCTTTCTCCAGATCTTATAAAAAATCCAAATGTAAAAGCACATGACACAACAATTGATTCTTATAAATTCAAATGACAGATTGTTAAATATTTATATTCATATGTTATACAGTGTGCCCTTCCCCCTTATAACTAGATATAAATATGGATGTATATGTGTGTATGCATACACATATGTGTATACACACATACATATATATGTATATAAGTTTAAATATAGGATACATTTTAATATAAATAAAAGCAGCCTCTTTAAACTAACATACAAAAAGACTTTATATCAAGATTTTAGTTCAAAATACTTTAAGACAGCATTTAAAACTTAATGTAATGTTTAATGGCTAAAAGTAAAAGCAAAAACAGAAACAAACAAACAAACAAAAAAACCTTGGGCATTGTTGGTATGTGGTAGAGCACATAGACAACCATATTATAAAATAAATCATTTTAGCAACCTCCATGATTCAGAGATTGTTGCCTGGATCATACTTTTGTGCTTTTTACAGTCAGAAAATTGGAATAAACCTTAAGATCTGGTGTTCACTTTATGTTTCTGATTATACGTCCTGTATAAAGAAGGTCATCATTTAACTCACTCATTTTATAAGGGCAGATACTACCTTCCACAGAAGTACTTCCCATTTCAAAGGCGTCTTGCCCCCTATACCCACACCCCTCTTTAATTGTTTTGATCCTTCCATACTTGAACCTAGATACAACACAGGGAACTGTATGGTACGAAAATGGGGGTACCATGTATAATCATTTTGACAGTTGTGTCTTAATTATCTCTCAAAATTGCACAAACATGTTTGGAAAAATTATGGTAAGGGATTTTACCCATATTAAATATTTGCAGACTGTTCTCCAAATTTCCTTTGGGAACCTCTAGATCAGGACCATAATACACAGGTATCTCTCTGTAGCTATCAACCACTTCAGTTGTTTCTCATGTTATTTAAAAGGTAAATTATATATAATTAGAAAGAAGAGGGCAGGCCAAATGGCTCAGCTGGTTAAGAGCTCATTTGGGAGCGCCAGCTCTGAGCAGCAGGGCTGTGGTTCGGATCCCACATTGAGGGCCAGTGATGCTGGCCTTCTACAGCTAAGATGAAGAACAACAGCTCGACCTGGAGCTGGGCTGCTGTGAGTCGCTGGCGATGGCATAGGCTGCCAGCAGGCCTTCAGTGGGCTTCTGTGAGCTAGTGAGTGGCTGGCAGCCAGTGTGAGCTGCTGAGAGCCGCTGTGAGTGGCCGACCGATGATCGGCAACCGATTGCCTCACCCGGGAAGAGCACAATGATCATACCAACATGGGCCAGTAAAGCGACATCCTCCACAACTAGACTGAAGAATAAAAACAGCAATTTGTCTACCTGTCTGTTCTCCTGCCCCAATTCTCCAATGCAGTTGCCCTCCAATTCTCCAATAAAATCTTTAAAAAAAGAAAGAAAGAAGAGGCCATTTTCAACTTCCAAATAATGAGGACAAAAACAAAGTATTTTCTTTCTTAACCTATAGTCAGATTTGCAACATCACCTGGGATCTATTTATAAAGATTTTCATTTTAAAATAGCACAGAAGACTTTATAAAAAGCTTTAAAACTAAAATGTATTTTTATTTTTATGTTTCTTCTTCACTTTGCCCCTTGCTCCTCCCTATTTAATATGGTGTGACTTTCTCATCTCCTTTGCTTTTCTATGACTCCCATAAAAATATCTTACATGGTAAGAGAGAGGGGTTTAAATAACTTTATTTAGTAAAATATAAAGGTCAATATATGTAATTCACATTTATAATATAGTTTCTTATGTAGTTTATAAATAAATCTAGAGAAAACCTACTTATAAAACCAGTAATTGGATTTTATATCCTAGGTAATAAAAATAAATGTCCAAAGAAGGAATTGACTCATATATTTCTCCATTTTTTTATTGTATCATCTTCTTCTTCTTAAATACCAACCACAAATAACAATACATCAGTAAGTCAAAATGACCTTATTGCTAATGCTGACTTTGAAAAATAAGTCTCATAGCACTTTCCCCATGATTCCCAATCTACTAATCTATTTATCTAGTCATTGTTTTCTTAATTTTATGAACTTGTAGTGACATTTCTTTTTTATTATTTTGTTTTGTTTTGTTTTTTCTTCTTTCTCATCTTCTTCATTTATTTACTGTTGTTTTTGTTTGTTTTTTTCTTCTGGCATTTCTTATCTGTTTTTAGTGTCTTCAATTCCCTTGTCACTTGGAGGGAGGAGGAGGAAAAGATGAACTTGAGAATTGGATCTACTATATTTTAAATAACTCTTCTTATCTAATGTCTAAATTCCTGAGTCATAAGCAGATTTTATATGTTTGGTAGCACATGTCCACAGTTAGTTGTGGAATGAATGAATCCAATGTGAAAGTCAACATAAGTATGCATAGTTTTACTTTTATTTTTATTTATAATGTGTTATTATTTTATTTTTAAGGCAAAATAAAAAGTTCAATACTCCATTTTATCTAAATTTAAGAACTCACCCCAAAAACATCTCATAAAACAAACAAACAAACAAACAAAAACCAAGAATGATCAAAATTGTAGTTGGAAATACATAAGTCAGTTATTTAAACTTTGAAAACCTGTTTCTTTCTAAAAGTTTAACATGTATAGCTAATTAAAAGTAATGATGATTTTTACAACAAAATGGTTTCAATTTTAGACAAAGAATTGTGGTATTTGTTCATTATTTTCCCCTCGGGATTACTTCCATTCCTTCTCAATTGCCTTAAAGAAAGCATTCTTCAATAATAACATCATCTGTATGTCCAAGTTATATTTTCACACATTTAGTGATTTTACCTCTAGTTCACCAAGGAAAAGAAAGTACAAAGCATCTTCGTAACCAGAGAGATACATGTGCTCATTTTTATGTTGGTAATTATTAAAATGTATACAATATTTTTTGTTTGTTTCAGGACAGATTTTGGGATACACTATATATAGGTTATAAAATTAAGAGAACTAAACATGCAATTACTAAAACATATTCACATACAAAAAAATAAGCAAAAATGTTTAAAATATCAGACAATTCAGAGAGCACCTTGCTTCCTAAAATTGGTTGTAAATAATTCATGAGATGTTGATTCCAGCATCTTCTAATAAAGGCCCTGTTTTATTTAGATATAGACAAATATTTAGCACAAATAAAATGAGATCTGTAGATGCTGGCAGTACCTGCAATGGACAAATTTATATATTATTAGGCTCATGTCTTAATGGTAGATCCTTTTCTAAATAACTCACACTTAGAGCAATGGAGTTTAGAAGGATCAAAATAGTGCCACAAATGTGAATGTGGAGTTCAAACATTTGTTTTTATTTTGGTGTTATTCTGCGAGACGTAATTTAATGAACTGAGGTGTTAATCCAACTATTTAAGAAAATGAAAAAAGAAAAAAAACATTTTGAGTTTATTAAAACAAAAAATGATAAAGCATGTAACCTTAAACTATTTTGAACCAATAAGATATAAAGAGTGAGAAATGTGTTTTCATCTAGACACTTACCAAATAGTGCAGTGCAGTGATTCTACCTTCTGAACCATCACTAACTCTCATTGGTCATTTTCCTACAATAAAGACTAGTTGTTGCTTTTTTAAATATTTTTTCTATATATGCATCTCCTGGTTATAGATGCCAAATAATATTTATAGTACACTTTTCACTCATTTCAATTTTAAAAATAGTTGTTGAGGTTCTGGTCATAAACTTTCAAAGTAATGGTTAGTGAAGCATATATATGATGCTATTATTTATTAATAGAACTAATGCAGTCTAAATATCAGGATCAATAGAAGTATAAGATGGATAAAGACCAATCAACCACAAAAGCATGTGGAACTGCTTGAAGATACTTATTCCACACATGTTGCCTAGTAGTAACTCCTTCCTGAGGCTGATGCTAACTCGAGGAAGCAATTAACATTGAAGTGACTGGAAAAAAATGCATAAGAAAGACAATGAGTTATATCTAGAAAAAAAGCTCCACTTTTAAATATGCTTAGTAGGATATGCAGTTTACTTTAAACCTGGAGCAATTTGGAACTAATCATTGGTTCCATTAGCATAGGTTTCCAGGCACTTACAAGAAGCTTCAAAAATGATTGTAAAAAAAATGCATAACAGATCTGTGTGGTGCTTCACAACATGACAGTAACGATATAATATTCCATCACTCTATGACAAAGGTAGTGTTACTTTAATCTGAAGGTATTATGTTTCAAAATTCAGTCATGAGTAAAAAGTGAGCATAAATTAGATTCCAGCAATAGCACCACACTTCATTTAAATTATTAATTCATGAATCTTTTGTAAAATTTATTTAATATTGTATACAATATTACCATATTTATAGAAACAAACATAATAATAAAAATGACAATATTAAGTTTTTCCTTTTTACAAGAGTGGAAAATGATGTATAGTGAAAAAGGGATTTGTGGATTCTCCAGTTTAGTGTAACAACATCTAGTCAATAACTGAAGCAGTATATTCTAAGAAGAAACATGAACTAAACTTCCTAGAGTGAATAAGACATTAGAATTGCTCAATGCTGTGATGAGTAAATACTAAATAGCAAATGGAGCTAAATTATTTTCTAATAATTTCTTATAAAAATATTAATACTTCCTATCCACAAACTATCTGAACAGTTCAGTGCTTTTTAATAAAAAATTTAAAATGTGAAAATAGAGCTAAATCAGTCATCTGCAATCTGAAAGATATTTCATTGGATTAGGAAGTATTTTTAAGCTATGGGCTACATAGTATAAGAAACATTCTATTAATTAATCTGGGATTAATAAATCCGGGATTAAAAAGAATTACAAATGAAAACGAAAACAAAAGCGACATACTTGAGTCATTGCTGGGTGAATAGGGGAAAAGAGAGGGCAAACAGAATGAATTCTTCACCAACCAGCTCCAGTTCAGTCTGCTTCATATATAGAACATGCAGATAAAATTTCACTTGAACAAAAGGTTTTAGGTAAAAACCCAAAACACCCTATTGAAAATATCAGGTGGCTTCTATGACAAATCACAAAGCAAGTCTAAGGAAATATGTTTTAATTACTAACACCATTTGCCAAGATAATCAGGTTTTGGAATATGTGTGTTTTTGGTCTATTTGAAAGATAGGTCAATCCCTCAGATAAAACATTTAATATTTAGTTAACATTTAGAAATAGCATATAACAAACATTTGGAAAATAAATTCATATGGAAATGAAAATTTCATATATTACTGTTAACATAATGGATTTTCGGATGCCTGCAGTATCCAGGTGGCTAACGAAAGGGAAAAAGTCATTGCTATTATGTATTTAATGAGGTCTCACTTGAAGATTTGAACGCAATTATGTCAATCTTTGTGTTCTTATGTCATACATCGCACATTATTTTATACAAAGAAGAAACATTAGCATCAATGTTTCGCTAAAACAATGATATCATATTCTGGCTGTCACAACCTTCTTTTCATGTATTACTATCTGAAAAAATCTTGCTCTAGTTATTTGTTTTCAGACTTTCTCCCTTTAAACTCTGAAAAGGTTAGAGTCCTGGCTTATCTTGTTCACTTTTAAATCTTTGTCACCCAGAAGGGTGTCTAACCCACCCCTACCCAGCCTCAGTCTGCTTGAGCTGTCCTGGGTGGGTGGGGGTCTCTTCAGGGCATGCCCACAGGTGCTCGTAGGCTAGGATTCCAACACAGCGCCCACCAGCAATGGCACCAGCCTGGCAGATGGAGAACACAAAAATGGTGACCACCAATGCTTCAGTTCCTGGAGAGAGTCCCAGCTGCCCCCTGCCTCTCTAATCGGAGCTATAAACTTAGTAAGTAGGTCTCCCTCCCCTATGGTTTATGTGCTTTTCTGTCTCGTGTTTTTGCACTGGCTTCTGGGTTGAGTCTGTGTGTGAGTCCTTTAAGAGCAGGTTTTAATTTCCCTGCAGTAGTATAGTTTTCCAGGACATATTCCCTGTTGCTTTTCAAATCTAGTTACGGGGGCTTGTCTCTCCAGTATAGGGTCTAAGGATCGTGGTATCTGATATGAAGCTCAGATCTCTCACTCCTCAGGGAAAAGTTTTGTACATTTGAGACCCCTCTCATCATGAAATGCCTGCTGGGTTATGTTTTCCTTAGTAAGGCCATATCTCTGCCTCTCCTATCCTTCTTGGTGCTACCTTTTGTGGGGGGGACTCTGTTCATTCCGTTTCTATGTCCCCTTATGAGGGAATTATTCCATATGTAGTTGTACATTTGAGTGTCTTTGGGAGGAGGTGAGCTCAGGCTCTTCTTACACCGCCATCATAAATCTAGTCCTTTTTTTTTTTTTTGACAAAGGAAAACAGAATATTTTTAAGAAAATGGCCAGGAATACTCCCTCTTCCTCAAATTTCCCTTGCATATTTTTTACTATAGAATCCAGGGTTTGCAGTTGTCCAATTTTGTTATTGGTGGTTTTGACCACATTTATGCATGTCCATGTGATGCAATCTGTCATACCTGCGCCCTGGCTGACAACGATTTTAAAATGACATTGGCCATAATGTGTATCTAGATTTCAGAGAGGTCAAAATGTTGGGGAAGAAAAAGTATGTCCTAGGATCTATGAAATTCTGTATCTAAGAACCAAACTGCTACATATTATATGTTGTAATGTTAATTTTTATTTTCTCCAGGTTAAAACAAAATAAAACAAAAACAGCGTAAGACTATGAACCTTAGGTAATTTATGTATGTCCTACAGTTAATCAGCAAGTGAATCAGGATTTAGTCTCAGCTCTTTTGGATCGCAAAGCTGATACTGATTCTATGATATTAGATGAGTGAGAAAAGCTTAATTCAGGCAGCTCTAATATTAAAAATATAAAAATCAAATTTATTTCTGATATAGTGACAGCATTAACTGAAAGAAAAGAAACTAAACATGCTTTCTACTAAATGTGTGCAATATATAAGATATTGTCAAGGGATGGAGTAAGATGAATAAGATCTACCCTTGGCAGTGGCAGAGGATGAACAGTGGAGAGAAGAGATGCTAGCACACAGTTACAGATACACAAAATTAAAAGTAACAGGTAGTAATTGCTAAACTCTGGGTTTCTTGAATAAAAATATATTTAACCCAGGTATGCAGTGTTCAGAATGGGGGCAAACTCTATTATCAGGAGGATAAGACTCACTGGGATTAATTTTTGTCTGTTTTAAGTGAACTCATGAAAGTTACTTAACTTTCTCAACTTTGATGTTTTCCACTATAATGTTACCTATCCAGCATACCTCACAGGGTTTTTCAATAGACATGTGAATTTCATGTTCAGTGTTAGATGAATAAAAGATGTAGTTAATGAATTCTAAAAGAAGATCCTATAGGATTACATGAAGTCCTCTATCTAAATTCAAGAAGGACATGTATTGACAAAAGAATAATGAAGATATATTCCCCATTAAATGAGGAGCATATCTAAGACATAAATATGTGAACATATAAACTTAACAGTGAAAAAGGAAGTAGAATAGAGAAGCTTTTCAAAACAAACTTTTTTTTTTTCTCCCCTAAGCATTTCTTTTCTCTGGTTACTAAATATATTGGGTTGTCGGAAAAGTCATGATGTATTTTTTCTGTTTTTCATTGCAAAAATGCGTCATGACTTTTCCAACAACCCAATATTTCAAAGTGTTGATAATCCATTTGTAATGAAGTCTTAGTGCCTAGACTGTGGTCTCTAAATATGCTTTCCCACTAAAATGAATAAAGTAAAGTTTGATTTGAGATTTGGAACAGGAAACATGAAAGATAAAGCTGGGAAATTATCAAAAGCTGTAGATATCATGTAAAGGATAAAAGAGCCAATTTAAAGAGAATGTCACTGTGCTAAGGTGGGGGTGGGGGTAAGGAGCTTATAAAGAATAATTACTGTAATGGATTGAAATGTCTTAAATACATTAAAAATACATGAATTTATTAAAATCTCATTGGTTATCTTTGGGTTGATAGAACACTAGATGATTATTCTCAATATTGAAAAATAAAGGGAAACAATTGAGAATTTATCCTGCCTTTCCTCTAATTATTGTATTTCAGAGAATTAAAAAAAAGAATAAATCAGGGCTAATATGTGTAGGGAATGACTGAATTAGATTATCACCCTTTTAAACCTCTCCTGAGATGATGGACATTGGCAGAGGTCATCAATGGAAGCCAGCCATATTAAGTAAAATTCTGCCATAGAAGTTTATGAATCATGCTGGTGTCACTGGAATCCCCTGATCAATCTTGACAATTGGGGAAGCAATCTGATTAAATGCCAACTAATGTTCGATGAAACAAGAAATATGCAGCCACACTGACGAAGTAATTATGGCCAAAAGAAAAGCATTCTAATCAAACTTTTAACATTAACTAACAGTTTAAGGATATATGGGACTAGAGAAATGCATTCAATGATTTTAGGAATTAACCAAATCCTGAGAGCGAGAAAATCTATTAGACAAATGTCTAACTTTAGGTTCCTCAGAAGCTGATCCTTTGAACAAAGTTTATAGTGCAAGGACCATGAATGGGGGGAGTGGCAAAGGGGGGCAGGGAAGGGAAGGCAACCATGAAGCCTGCATTATGAAAGAGCTACCACTTGGGGGAACCAAAGCCTAATCCCATCACACTGGAAACTGCTAGCAGAAGGCACACACAGTACCCATCAGAGGCGTGCATTCCTAGAGGACAGGGAGATGGGGTGTTTCTGCACCAACAGCCATCATTTCTTGGTTACAATTTAAGTTCAGGGACATTATTCTAGTGTTCTATCCAGGATTAAAATGGCTTCCTGAAGTTTTAAAGAAATCATATACTGGCTACATTACAAGGAGAAGTTCAGCGATAAGGGCACTGACTTCACAAGTGCCTACTGGAGGCAGCACAATGTATTCAACAAGTACATGGGCATGGGGATGGGAGAGGGTCAGAGGTGAAAATGTTAGGGGTAAAAGGAAACTTCATGGATTAGTGAGAACTGTGCATGTTCATTAACTTCACTGTACTGATTTTATAGGTATGTGTATATTTATATCTATATCATCTATATGTATATCATCTATATCAATACCTATATTTATATCTATCTCAAGTCACATAAAATTATTACAGTTTAAGTATGCACATTTTATTGTATGTCAGTTATTCCTCAATAAAGTGGTTTTAAACAACAACAGTGGGAAAAAAAAACAATTTAAGAAATTGTATCAACCAAGTTAAAAAAAAAGATTTATTTAGGTTGATTAGAAAAAAGAAATTAAAAAAAACATTTTTATATGATTTTAAAAATTACAGATGATAGACTGACTGTAGATGATATTCAGAATTTACTATTAGTTTTACTGAGTATCATGATGATTATGTGATTATGTTAAAGAATTAACCTGTTAGACATTATGTCTGGGACTTGTTTTTAAATACATTTGTGAAGTGAAAAGAAGTTTGGGTGGGCATAAGAGAATGCAAAATTATACCATGATGGTTATTTTGCTATTTTCTCTAATTTTGCTTGAAATGCTCCATAATAAACATTAAAGGTAACAATTTTTAAACCAAAATAAAGAGGGAAAAAGGGCTATTTGAGATTTTCCTCAAGTAGGTGATGAAAATATGCATTTAATTGCTATTACTTTGAACACATAGCTTTAGTTCTGATTTTCACAGATGTCTGGGTTTTAAAAACTTTACTATGTACTGTGATTCAGACCACAGTGCCTCTATCCGTAAATGTATTGCAAACTCATCAAAGGCATCAGAAGTGTTAATTCTATATATAAAATTGTTTATTTTCAATTTTTCAAATGACATCTGTAGTTTATAGATTTTGATCAGTTAAATGTGTATGTGTGTGTGTGTGAATATATATATATATATATATATATATATTTATTTATTTATTTATTTATATATATATATAAAGATGGGGTAAATCTAATGAGGTCTAATGAGGCATTCTACAAATGCACATGTTTACCTGGATGATTGGCATGCAATTAATTTTTTGCCATGTATGCATATAAAACTACCATTAATTACTTTGGATAACTTTGGTTTGCTCTTTTGTCTTTTTTCTTCACTGCACTTTCTTCACTGAGTAGCTAAGTGTAGAGTTAGCCTTGTTAAATTCTTCACAATACATTTTCACTAATATGTTTTTCATTCCAAAGGAAAATTTGACTCTTCTTTTAAAAATCCATCTGTTTCATTCTATACAAACTGAATTTTTCATCAGTGTATATAAAACTAAATATGGTTATTTTACTATATAGAATTGTTTTTAATATGCAGCTTCATTTTAAAATATCTGCTATGTTCATTCACATAATAAAGAAATGTAATTCTTGAATTATAGTAATTTGAAGATCATATTCACTGAGTCCAGTGAATATGGGATGGGTTAGTAGAACCTACAATAAGAAAGGACTTTGAAAATGAAAATAGAATGACACATATTCTTAGTATTTTCTAAAGTTAAAGAGATAAAAAAATGGGATAAGGAGAAAGATATCTTGGAAAAATCAGTTAATTTAATATGCAGTCAGTTCAATATAGTGTGTTGAAAATCCAATCAGACATTGGCATTTTCTGTAAGAAATGTACTTTTAACACAACTTAATAAGTAGAGAGGAAGACAGTCTGATGAAAGAATAATTTCATTTTTTACTCAAAATAACTGCTACATCATAATGATGAAAGATTTCTTGTATGTGTAAGACAAAGCTGAGCTATAATGAGGTTATTCGTTTTTTTCTAGACCAGCAAATAAATGAACTGTAAGTAATGGGATCCAATTTAGAATTCTTTTTTCATGCTGAAAATAAGGACTTTGCAAAACTCTGATATATCTTTGAGTGCCTCTGCATGCTCTTCAGTCATTAAAAATGAATTTAGAGAGGCTGAGGTGGAAAGGGAGAGTAAAGTTCTATTTATATTCTATAATATAGTAGTATTGACATGAAACCCTGAGGCTAAACTTTCTAAGAAAAATAATGTCTACAATGAATAAATTAGAAAAATAACTAATCTAAAAAAATAAATAATTGACACTAAAGCAAATAAAGCAACTTTCTTCAAGAAAGGCTTTTGTAGGAGGTGGTTTTTTTTTAATTAATGAGGTAGAATAAAGGCGCAGTAAAAATATACTTGATAATCAAAGAAAATTTAAAAGAGTAGCCAGCTAGTTATTCAAAGGGTTGGAAAATATTAACTTGTGCCATCTATATCCAGTTTGGTCATTCTGTAGTCTTTAGACATATATCTTCAATGCCTGGAATTTATTTCTATTATCTTTAATGCAAATATCTGTACTCTCTAAATTAGTGGCTTAACATGGTCTTATGAATAAAGGGACTTGAAAGTGCAAGTGGCTTTAACACTGTGTTATGGAAGACTGATTTTAGAGTCATTAAAATACTGTTAGCTATTCATATTCTTCTTCACATTTTTCTGTGTTCTAATAAAAATTGATTTGAGATAAAGGAATATAAGGGAATACTTCAGGAAGGTTTTTGTGAGCGACATGCTGGTTTATTTCTAGCATTCACATAGTTACTTACAAAGTGAAACTGAATGTTGCTCTGACATTTCCAACATCTGATACTAGGCAGTAATGGTTATAGACTTGATAACTTCAGAAAACAAATATTTATGGACTGATGTCTATATTTTTGAGAAGCATTAAAATGTGCAGACAGGAACACTTAACACTGCATTTAACTGAATTTTTTTTAGTGCTAAAATATCAAAGTATTTTTTGCTGCTTTCAACCTATCTATTTTCCTGAAAATCCAAGAGACCAAATAAGATTAAATTCAACTTCATATCTCTTATTTAATTTATTTGCACGCTAGTCAATGGGAATTGGGAAAAAAATCATATTAAACAAAACATGTTTCATCATAAACCATCAGATAGAAAATGCACCTTACTTTTCTTTCTATATGTGCTCATTTTATGATCACAGCTGTTTTTGTTTCTATATTGAGTAAATTTATATTATTTAAAAATTTTATATGTTGTCTTTTTCCATTGCCAAGTATGAATTCTATATTTTTTATGATCAATTAGTCATGTTTTCAATAGAAATATCTGCATAAGTTAAAATTTGTTTAATCAAAGTCCATTGCATACTTACTATGTTTTAGATATTATACCATGCACTAGTAATAAAAAGGTTAATACAGATATTTAAATGATTATAATGCAATGTATCTTATGAAAACATGCATTAACAGAAATATAAAAATGATGATATCCTGCTAAACACACAGGAATTCATTCTATCAAAATATGATATTTGGGGGAGGAGAAGAAAAATATTTGCAAATTTTCAGAGGAGGCAGCATTTACACAGTGCTGAAGTTGGCAGGGTATACAAGGTGGGACAATCAGGCCATAGGCCTGGCTCTTCTATGGAACTCATAGTGACTTTCTAGCCTGTCCTCTAAGGGGAATGGTAATGTATAATTGCTCATTGCTTGGCCTCTGTCTAGAAAGCCAGCACACAAAGTTCCAGTTTCCAGACTTAGCAGCAACTTGACATTATGCTTCATTTTCTTATTTGTAAAGAGAGATAAGAATTAACACTGACCTCATCAGGTTACTGTCAGGGTTGCTTAAACCTGGCACATGGTGAACGTTCAGTAAAGGTTAACTCTTCTAGCTCTTATTACTATTTCTCAAATTCTCCATCCACCACTATAGCATGTCTGAACCCCCCCCCCCATTGGTCTATTGGGAAGGTGTGCTCCCACCTCTGCTGCATTTAATCCTGTGTTTGCTCTGGGCCTGAAGCTTCCTCCTCTCTCTCTCCTCCATCAAGGTGTTCTCATTGGTTTCTCATCTTTCAGAGATTCCTAAAAAATTAGCATGCTGATAATACCTACCTTCTCTTCCCAGTCATGATGTTTTCTTTTCCATACCTATTTACTAAGATTTAAATGATAATTTAAAAGAAAGTAAGGTAAATAAATATATTTGTTCACTACATCAACTTAACCAGATGCCTGAAGATCCCATCTTTTGGGATATTACATTTTCAAGCATGAATAACAGCAAGCTGAAATAAAAAAGAAAGAGATAGAGAGGAAAAGAGAGAGAGACAGAGGCAGAGGGAGAGAAAGAATGGAAGAAAGGAAGCAAGGGAGGGAGGAAGGAAGGAAACATCCCACCTTGGAAGCCTCTCCTGTTTCCCAAAACCATGTTTTTGTTTGTTTTGTTTCATTTAGTTTTAGTGTATGATTTTATCGTAACATATTTATTATTTCAAAATATTTATCATATTAGTTCTTAACACTCTTCCAGGGTATGTTAAATTGAGAAATGTACACAGTAATATCTTTCCACTTGTCATCAAGGGAGTAAATATACATGTGGTTTGTTTGTTGGCCTCCTTTTTGAGACTGTATAAGGACCTTGATACAGACTGTAAGACAACATTGCCTATACCGTAACTAATAGAACACCACAGGGAGATTTATAAAAAGAAAAAATATTTTCTACAACTGAGTTGAGGGGTCTGATAATTTTTAACCTAAGAAAAAGTAAATTATTTCTAACCTAAGCAAAACTTAAACCCAGAACTAAAAATCCTAGCAAAGAATTCATCCTCCCCACTCCCCCCCCTGCACCGTCACCTCTCAAAAAAGTCACTATCAGTGGTCTGTCATCTGTACACTATCTATATGATTTAATTTGACTCATGCAGCAATTCTAAAAATCAAAGATTTTAATGGATTTACTTTATTTAAACGTTTTAAATGCCTATCTCTACTATGGAAAACGTCCTTAATTTTTTCCTTAAAAGGTGTATTATCATATGTATTCATATTATTTTTTCCCCTGGCATCCTTTTTTGATTATGTCCAAATAAAAATGTGCTAAAAATCTTTTAAAAATACTCACGGCATCTTTCTCTTTTAGGGTAACACAAAGACAGTCCTGTAACATATTGACCCTATGCAGTATTACAGCCAGGTCAACTATTTTATTGCATAGGGGAATGATTTTAGTGAAAGACTGAAAAGAAGCGATATTATACCTTTAAAGCCTTGGCACAGGTATATGGCACATTCAACTTGGGTGATTTTAGAAGTTTAACACAGGAACCACTTGGAAGGTGTAGGCAGAGATCAGAACACACAACAAGGAAAAGTCCAGAAGCTTATCATTAGAATAAGTAGGAAGCCTTCACCACCTACTTTTGAAGAGCTTTTAGTGCGTTCGTATTTTTCTCAGTGTTTACACACATATATATATATTCTGATTTTCTAAGCATATACGGAATCATACTGATCAAGATATTTTGCAGTTTCTTCATTTTTTTTTTTTTTTTTTTTTTTTTTTTTTTTTTTTTTTTTTTTACTTGACATAGCATTGTGGAACTGACTGCTATGTACCATTCCTGGGTATGGATTGGATTTACCAACATTTACGATAAGAAAGGAAAATAAGAATGAATAAATAAACAGAAGAAAAAACAAATAGCTGAATAAGTAGAATGAAATAACAAATAATAAAGAGAAAAAAATGCTTTAAAATTGTGGTTTTATTACACTAAGCTTATGTATTCCCAAAGCATAACATTAAAAAAACAGCCTATATGTAAAATATCTATTGATGAATATACCATATATTTTATTATATGATATGATTGATGAATGATTTAATTGCACTATAATGCCAGGTTTAATAACTCATCTTTCAAATACTTATTAAAATCATGTCGGTAATGAGTGAAGCCTGTTTCTGATCACCCAAACAGTGCTTTGTGTAATGAATTACTGTGTTGTTTTTCTAGAATATTTCTATTAATTGCTCTATTCATATCCCTGAATTAAAGAAAAATCCATATCCCACTTGTTTGCATTTCACCACCTATTTTTTGCTCAATTTCATTGCATTTCTACTCAACATGAGTCTCCCCTTTTTTCAGTGAGAGAGCATTGCACACAGTGGAAAGTGGGAAGGGGAGATAGCCCAACAAGGGTAGCAGGCAACACGGGTCCTCATGTTAACTATTAGGTTCTGGGAGAATAAAGATGGAATGGAGTGCCCCAACTCTCCCTTTATACCCTCTCCCACCGTATTAGAAATGCACAGCAAAAAAAAATATTTGAATTATTGTTTTAGGTAAATTTAATGTTCAAATAACTCAGTCAAATTTGAATGAACATAAGTCTGAAAAGCCCATTGTGGCACTGAATTCACACTTGTGAAGCCTGGCTTTGCAATCACTCCCATGTATATTGAATGAAGACTAGTTAAGAAGGAAATAAAAAAAAAAGGAAAAAGAAACAACCATATGAACAAAACCCAGTATACCAGTATAACTTCATGAACCACTCATGGCTAACTTTATCAGTATGTGAGGATAATCAGTTTAGGGTGGCTGGGTAGATTGATAAACCCTGATGAAGAATACAACCTCATTTAGTATTCTTACTTCTTTTATAATTTGAAACACTGGTTTTCAGTTGAATTTTTACTAACCAGATTGAAGTATATATCTATGTTTTTAGAAGTAAGCAGGTTTATTATTTGACTTTTTTGTTTCCATATAGTTCATTGATGACTTATCTTCTTCTTTACATGACTGAAAATGATTCAAAAATCCCTAAAATACCATATTTCCCCATGTATAAGATGCACCCTTTTTTGAAAAATTTGGGATTTAAAAACTGGGTGCGTCTTATACAGTGGTTGTATGAGCACAAAAACAAATGCAAAAAAAAGCAGGAAATGCAAGTAAAAAAAATCTACAACCACTGCATAAGATGCACCCAGTTATTAGACCCCAAATTTTTCAAAAAAGGGTACCTCTTATACATGGGGAAAATACAATAATAATTTGTATCAAAATATCAGTTTATTGTTTCTTGGCTCCAAAACCACCTTTTTAAAATTTATTATATTATATATTATTTATTTTATTTTTATTTTTTAATTAAACTTTTTTGGGTGACAATGGTTAGTAAAATTACATAGGTTTCAAGTGTATACTTCTATAATACATTATCTTTATACTATATTGTGTGTTCACCACCCAGAGTCAGTTCTTACATCACCATATATTTGACCCCCTTTACCCTCTTCTACTATGCCCCCTCACCCCTTACCCTCTGGTTACCACTAAACTGTTGTCTGTGTCTATGAGTTTTTGTTTATTTGTGTTAGTGTTGTTCATTTGTTGCTTTCAGCTATATATCCCACATATGAGTGAAGTCATATGATTCTTGACTTTTTCTTTTAATACATGCTCTATTATACCAGAATTTCTTTTTTTTTAATTAAAATTTATTGGGGTGACAATGGTTAGTAAAATTACATAGGTTTCAGATGTACAATTCTGTAATATATCATCTATATATCACACTATGTGTTCAGCACTCAGAGTCAGTTCTCCTTCCATCACCATATATTTGACCCCATTTACCCTCATTTACCA
The DNA here is from genome assembly GCF_001890085.2 of Hipposideros armiger. NCBI lineage: Eukaryota > Metazoa > Chordata > Mammalia > Chiroptera > Hipposideridae > Hipposideros > Hipposideros armiger. Next base: position 85,878 of record NW_017732536.1, read on the forward strand.
CTCCCCTCCCCCTTCCCCTCTGGTAACCACTAAACTATTGTCTGTGTCTATGAATTTTTGTTTCTTTATTAGTTTGTCTTGTTCCAGAATTTCTTTAAGAATTTCCCCTTGAAAGTGAGCGTGATAATCTTTCTCATTAGAGGGCGCTAGAGAAACATTGCAGGAGGAAGAGGCTTTCAGTGTGTAGCTGATATCAGCAATATGGGTGTGAGGACATGTGTTAGAGCCCCAACCATCTGTCCAGAACGTGGTCACTTTGTAACTTTGAATCTTCAGTCTGGTGAGAACATTTCTGCAGCCCTTCCCACACAAAAACCAGGGCCCCCATGGGCTCCGTGCTCTGAAGGCCTCCTGTTCTGCCAATTAATTGCCTGTGATACACTGCCAATAAATTGTCTGGAATCCATCAACAGTTGCTGATCCCCTCCTCCCCCAGCTGCACCCTGGAGGGTGGCCTGTTTCTTACTATGTAAGTCAGGTCAGCTCCTCTCCAGGCAAACCAGTGAACTTCACTGCTCTCTGGTGAGTGGACCCACACCTTCTCCAGTGAGGCCTGGAGCACCATCCCTTGCTCAACCCTAGAGTGCTATACACATTTTCCTGAAATCTAATAGTTGCTCTTTTACTATAGTTAATGACGCTTTTATTAAATATCCCCTGTTTATCCTACTGTGTGGTTTTGTCTCCTGATTAGACCGCATTTTAATTTGGTGTTCTCATTCACAAAATATAGAAATTCACATAATTTTTAAAGATAGTTTATGAATGACTTCCTGTCATCATAAGCTAGTCAAGTCATGGAACATGCTTTGAAATATTTTAAAACACCATTACTTGCTGGCAGTTATGAATGATTTTAATACTGTACAGAATGAATGTGTATTTTCAGGAAAGTAGCATCCTAATTACAACATTGCAGATGGGTTCCAGAAATAGAAGACTGTGTCTAACCTAATGGAGTTATTTAATATCCAGTTGCCATCAAGGGTTTATGAATTCTAAAGTTCTATTAATTTACTGATATATTTGACTTTCTCCTATATTTAAAATTGGTGGCTGGGTGCAGTCACACCTGACAAGAAAAATAAGGAAAATATACATATCAGAAAAATCACTAAAATAAGTACATTTTCTTGAGACGTTTTCAAAGAGAAATCTTAGTAAGCATTTTTGGGTTTTTCCTCTCATTATCATAAATAAACTTGACAAATAGAAAGTAAGAAGTTTCTAAGATTTCATCTATAATGTATTTAATACATTCAAAAATGGAGTGTAGAACATTTGAGATCATGTGTATTACTCAGATTATATCAGAAGTACTAAAGATTTAAGCCAAAAATGCATTAATTCTGAAAAATCTAATTCATAGATGTCTGAACTGGGAAATTCTTAAATAATATTTTAAGGCTATGAATTATGTTTAAAGCCTACAAGCTCTACTTGAATTTAATTTAACTAATGATATGCCTTAGTAGTCCAATATGCTAGAAAACAGGGAAAAACATGATCCCTATATAAGGTAATCACTTAGCATTCCTTCATTTTGAAAACTTAGGATCTAGGCTGATGAGGAGTTTTAGTTTTTGATTTTGTATTATTTTTTATTTTATTGAATAGAACACTTTATTATTACTCTTTTAAATTTCCATGTTAAGGAAATTAATTTAACCAGGCTTCAGAGAAATATGTAGTTTGCCAGTTTTGTGAAGGGACAGTTATGTAGAAACCAAAGATAACTGGCACTGTGTTTCTACTTAGTGATGCTTAAGTCACCATTATAGACTGAAGTCGTGAGCTCTCTCCTAGTCTGTTTCTTTGTTTTGGCTCAGCCTAAGAAAGCCAGTGTCCAGTGAAGCTTAAAAACATTATGTAAGATTAACACCGGGTAATACCACAGTACTTTTAGGTTTATAAAATACATTCACATATATGATTTCAATAAATCCTAGCAAATAAAGCACCTGAAACAATGAAGGATGATCCCTTCATAATATAAAATTACCCTCAGAGATAGAGAGGTTAATGCCCATCTTTCCTTGAACACATTTGGTTGTATTGGGTTGTTGGAAAAGTCATGATGCATTTTTGCAATGAAAAACAGAAAAAAAAATATGTCATGGCTTTTCCAACAGTCTAATAGTATTGAAATAAGAATTTTACATACAATATATCATTTAATTTTTCCAACAACTCTGGCGATTTTACAAAGATTGTAAAGATCGTAAGCCAAGTTTAGAAAAGTAAGTAGTTTCCCTTGGCTCAGAAAATATGTAAATGGTTAAGTAAGGATCCAGAACTATCTAGTTCTCAAATTCATGTGTTTTCCACTACACCTTAATGGCTCTCCTGCCATCCTTCTTTCCAACAATGATTTATAGAGCGGCTGATAAATTAGATGGTACGCTCAGTACTGTCCATAAGCATATAGGTAAGATTCAAGTCTTGTGTTGAGGAAGAAGTTTCATGGATAAATTCCAACTAAGTAATTACCATACAAACTCCAGTCTTTACAAACTGACCCAGTTCTGTTTCCACTTTACCGTGGTTTAGGTTGTCAGTATTGAACACTAATATGCTTATACATGGGAAGAGCAGAACTTGTCCCAATAAAACTGCACAGCTGAAAATGTTATCTTCAGAAAGCACAATTTTAGCTGAAGGGCTCTCATGTTCAATCTTTGTTTTGGAAGTGACATCAGCAAGTTGGAGGGCTAAGAGGTCCCAACACTGTCACCCCTACAAAAACAATAAATAGCTAACAAACTGATGGCTATAGCTCTGGGAAAGCTATGAACTACAAGGAAGAAGTAGCAGAAACCATGCAAAGCTCAAAACCAAGGATGGCTGGAAAGAAGCGTGCAGGAAGCATTTTACCTGTGCCACCCATCCTCCAGTCCAGAGCAGCTGGGTGCCAAGAGGGATTCCCTCAGAGGGATTTCACCCCATGGACAAAAGAACTGGAAAGCAGCAGCAAGACTGGCCGTCATGGACCTGTGTAGCCTTTGCTACAGGGGACCCCCACAATCTTCACTGAAGCTGAGCCCAACTGTCAGAGCTGCCAGGAGTCCCTGCTGCCATGTTCCCCACACAGGGCTGCAGCTGTGGCTGTGGTGAGGCCTGACCCAGGCAGGGGCCCCGTCTGCTGCTATGCGTTGCTCTGTAAGGTCTGGATACCATAGCGCCTCACCGTCTGGGAGACTAATGGTACTGCTGCCCTACCTCTGGGTCCCAAGTTGTGGCTTTGACCTGTCATTACCAGCACTACACTGGTACTGCTCTGCACCACATGCTGTGGGTCCTAAGTGGGGACTTGACTAGCTAGGGACAAAGCTGCTACTACACTGTGACTGCTCCCTGGGTCCTAAGTAGTCTTGGCTCTGACCTACCATCACTGGGCTGTGCCACTATATCTCTGTACCCTTCCCCTGCCGTTCTAAGTCAGGGCTGTGATCTGCTACCTCCAGGCTGAGCTGCTGCAGTTCTATAACTATGCCCTGGGGCCAAAGTCAGGACTTTGACCCACTATTCCCAGTGTGTGCAATTTTTTCTTTAATAGCTAATGCATTCTATGCCCTTTCCCAACTGCAAAATCATCTCTTAACATATGAAATTTCTTATGTCTTTGTATTGATTGTGCAGGTATAACAGTATGTATAAAAACAAAGAATATTAAGAATATTAACATAGTAATTTTGATTTAACTATAAATTTTCCGATATGACTCAGCATATATACACAGGTGTGAGAAATGTAAAAGAAGGTAAAACATTTAAAGCCTTCAGATGGTATAGTAGCAGATTGTGTCATTGACCCCTATATTTAACCCCTTATATCCATGTCCTTATATCACTTTGATTTGCCACCTGCTTAAGCAACTCTGGGCTTGGTCATGCAATTTGACCAATTAGATGTTATCAGGCATGATACAAACGTGAAATATGCCTACACGATTGGATTTTCTTCTCTCCCTCTGCAGTACTTCTGTCAATACTATGAGAATATGCCCAGACTTATCCACTGGAGTATATAAGAGACATGTGAAGTGTAACTGGGTTGCTCTGATCATCCCACATGTGGGGCAGCCTAGATAATCAAACAAACTAGTTGATTCCCAGACAAATAAATAGTCCCAGCCAAAAATAACAAATTATTAACTGACCCAAAGAGAATTAATGAGAGGATTGAAAGTAGGTACTATGTGTTTTTATTACATTTTTTTCTAGAGTTATGTAACTTTCTAAAATATGTTTTTATGACACAGTAATAGAAATAAGGATTAATTTTAAAAATTGAGATTTTAGTTATGGTTTTTTATTTATTTTTTTATTTTTATTTTTTTTTATTTTCTATTTTCTTGTTTATGATTTTTTAGTTAAGGTTATTACTACCCTGCATCTATTCTGATTGATACTTTTAAATATTAAAATAGAAAGCAATAGTTTTTTTTGTTGTTGTTATTTCTATTTAATATGAACACTTCCATATAAAATAGAACTGCAGTGAGCAATTAATGATAGCAGCAGCTGCTTACTGATGAGTTTTGAATCCTAAGCTATTTTGAAGGCTGAACCTCAGTGGAATTTTGTCAGTGTCAGTGTCAATACCTATTAATAATTGCTGACAAATTATCAACAATTCAGGAACAAGTTTTCTGTTGCTGATTTGTAAAAAAACAAGCATATGGTGACTTTGACATTATATTAATTTTCTGGCAATAGATATTTCACTTTGATATGAAGAAAATTTTCCAGTAGTTTATCTGATATTCGTAGAGGGTATAAGAGTTTCTCTCAATGTGTTTTTTTTTGTTGTGGTTTAATGACTTTCTGGGATGAAGGAAGTGCATCTGGAAAAACACTGGATAAACGTAAGTATGATAATGCAGTAAAGGAATTTCCATGAGCAAACCGGTTTTCAGGAACTTAAATAATGATATTTGCAAGTGTATGTTTCATTCCTAGCATTCTTATCTGCAGTTTCCTTTTCAAAGGAAACAATGCCTAACTTAGCAATGTGAGCTATCAGAGAGGACACAAAGGACTAAAAATGAGAGGGCTTTTTTTGTTTTTGTTTTTGTTTTTTCATGTTATTTTTCCCCCAAAGATGCTAGCTATTACAGGGTATTGCCAAGATAATGTCATTTTAAAAACTAACATTTCCTCTTTGGGATGGATATCTCCCATGAAATCACTGAGTAGGGTTCTGTGTAGACATAGGACATCTTAGAACAAGGGAGGATAGTCTTTGTATGAAGGGTGAGCAGAACTCATAGATTTCATTGTCTTAAAAAAATGTATATTAGGGAAATTTTTGAATGGTAAAAACAAAAGCTGAATTCTATCTCCACTTAGGATATAAAGTTTGCCGTTGACTGTCATTCTCACCCTAACAATCCAAAAAATGTGGACAACTTCCCCTATCAAAAATCTATCATGGAGGGCCGGCCGAGTGGGGCGATGGTTAAGAACTGGCTTGGGACGCCAGAGGGCCCCGGTTCGGATCCCACATATGAGGGCCAGTGACACTGCCCTCTACAGCTAAGATGCTGAACAACAGCTCAACATGGAGCTGGGCTGCCAGGAGTCGCCAGCGACAGCGTAGGCTGCAGCCCCTGTGGCAGTGGGTTGCCATGGGCTACTGTATGTAGTCAGCAGCCAGCGTGAGCGGCCAGCAGCCTCAGTGAGCGGCCGACCAGAAGCCGGCGACTGATCTGCCTCACCTGGGAAGAGCGCAATGATGGTGCCAACTTGGGCCAGTGAAGCAACGTCCTCCACAACTAGACAAAAGGACAGCAACTTGTCTGTTCCCCTTCCCCCAATTCCCCAATAAAAATCTTTAAAAAAAAATCTTCTATCTATCTATCTATCTATCTATCTATCTATCTATCTATCTATCATCTATCAGTAGACATATAGAGAGAGAGACTTAAATTCTATAATATCAATAAGAAAGCTATTTTGGCTATATTAAAAACAGAAAGTAGACAAAAACAAGAGGAATAGTTCATATTAATAAAAGGATCAATTAATCAGATACCATAATAATCATAAATGCATATGCCAATAATAATAGAATATTCCACCCAACAACTGCCAGATTAGTAGATCAGAAAAGGATGTTGGATTTTTCTTGAATGCTCTTTTTCTGCAACTACTGATATTTTCCCCCCCAATTCTTCAATTTGGTGAATTACCAAGATTTACTTGGCTTTTTCAAATAACTTTTAATTCCTAGGTAAGCCCCCAACCCCCATTCCCAAGTGGCCATGAAATATCACTCCTGTTTTATATTTCTGGATTGAATTTGATTATATTTTGTTAAGATATTTGTAACTAAGATCAAGAGAAATATCAGTGTGTAACACTTTTTATCTTTTTGCTTTTAAATAGTCTAGCTTTTAGTATCAACGCCATGTAGTTATCATAAAACACGTTAATAAGCTTCACCCTCTTTTATGTTTTGAAAGATGAGTGTGATTTTTGTATTATGTTTTCTAAAATATTCAATTGAATTTACCAGTGAATACATATGGGCCTGGAATTTTCTTTGTAGTAAGGGTTTTTTAAATTATTAACTCCATATATGTAATAGACATGGAGCTAGTTAGAACTTTACTTTTGCTTCTTTTTGTGTCATCTTTAACAAGGTATTTTTTCCAAGAAAATTTTCTATTTTTTTCAATTATTAGTTGTTTATATCATCCTATTACTGTGGGACAACAATAAAGGACTGGCTGACAGGATTTTGAAACCTGGTCTTAACTAAGGCAGTGTTTTCCTGCATATTTTAAGGTTTCATGATGAGAAGAAGTATGAAGCAATAAGTACTCTTTCCATCCATTCTCTCTTTATAGCAGTGTCACAGGCAGAGTTATTGTGTTACATCCCAGGGGGGTTGATAGGTTCCAACAGATGTGGGTCAGCATTTTTATCTATTTAAGATGGCCATGGCAGTATTGGAGGAGTATAATGTTTTCATAAAAATTAACTAGTAAAAAACTAAAAATGCAGGGCCGGCCGAGTGGCGCGATGGTTAAGAACTGGCTTGGGATGCCAGAGGGCCCCGGTTCGGATCCCACATATGAGGGCCAGTGACACTGCCCTCCACAGCTAAGATGCTGAACAACAGCTTAACCTGGAGCTGGGCTGCTGTGAGTCGCCGGCGACGGCGTAGGCTGCAGCCCCTGTGGCAGTGGGTTGCCATGGGCTACCGTGTGTAGCCAGCAGCCAGCGTGAGCAGCCAGCGTGAGCGGCCAGCAGCTGCAGTGAGCGGCCGTCCAGAAGCCGGCGACTGATGTGCCTCGCCTGGGAAGAGCGCAATGATGGTGCCAACTTGGGCCAGTGAAGCAACGTCCTCCACAACTAGACTGAAGAACAAAACAACAGCAACTTGTCTGTTCCCCTTCCCCTAATTCCCCAGCACTGTTCCCATCCCCCCAATTCCCCAATAAAAATGTTTAAAAAAAAAACAAAACTAAAAATGCAAAAAAATGTTCATCTTTCTTTCAAGGTGACCACTCATTATATTCCTTTGAGGATCTAAAAAAGCTAGATATAAACTTTCATCCATACTAGCACACAGCACAGAATTCTTTGACATCTGTGCCAGCTGTTCCTCCATTTGAAATACATTTAGCTTCTGACCTGATGAAAACAATGTTACTTTGAAATAAAAAGGTGATTTGAATCTCCACTGCTTTTTAAACTAAAATGTTTCTTTCATTTCTACATATTGAGGCAACAAATCATATTAATTGACTCTAGTAACTAGCAAGTTTTTACAACAATAAAAGTAAAACCCTGTAAAATATATCTCCTTAGGTTAGTGCCTATTATTTTATGCTTGGCAGGTAATTTCATAAATTCAAATGTGTTATATCTAAGCATATGATATTTTCTGATGTTTTAGAGTGGTTGAGTTTTCAGCATTCCTGCCAATATTTGACATTTTCTGTGATTTCTTAGCAGGTATTGCAAAGCAACTTAAACCTTTAGCTTAGAGAGACAGCCAATTTTTGTGTAAGAGTTTCATTGCATAATATAGCAGACAAAATTCCTGAAATTTATGCTTTTAATTTTTGCTTATTTTTTCATTTCTAACATTTCAATATCAGTGTCTGATAAAGTCTTCATATTGTTGAGTAGTATCAACATATTACTGAATTTAGAAATCTGTCTTTCCCTTCTTACTCTCAAGATGTCAGGTCTTCCTAATTTGGGATTCAATTCAATCCAAATCAAAATCCCTGTAATTTTGTGGCTATCAACAAACCAATCCCAAAGTTTATATAGAGAGGCAAACAACCCAGAATAGCCAACATAGTACTGGGGAAGAAGAAATAAAACAGACATCTGAAACTATCAGACTTCAACATTTACTATAAAGCTACAGTTTTTTAATTTTTTAAAAAGTAACTATGTATATCATACATATATTAAAGGTTATACTGAACATATGAAATTAATATAATGTTGTAAATCAATTATAGCTTAATAAAAAAGATTTGAAAAATGCTAAAAAATATAAATAATACAATAAAAACATCTACGGTGATTTGGGACAGATAATATTCTGATTATTTGCACAATAATTGGAAAGAAAAGGTATAGAAAGACACATAGAATGCATGCTTGGAAAGTGTGGCTCTAGCCTAGACATTTAATGATGTGCATGCTAGAGCCAGATATCTGAAAATAGCAAGGAGCTTCAATGCACTGAGGCAAAGGGAATTAAATGCTTTGAGTAAGGATAGCCAATGTCAAACTCAGGCCAACCTGCCAGAAATTTTATCTTTCAAATACATGTAATAGCAATTCCACTAACATGGAAAATAGATACTATGTAGCCGGAAAAACAATGCTATCCATACAATAATGTTTGATGTAATAAAAATGATTTTAAAATGCTTCAAGGAGTGGGAATACAGAAATAAGCTAAAAAATATCAAATTCAAATAATATTTTGTTGAAGAATGTATTGTTGAATTGTGCATGAGACCCAAAGCTATGGGAGCTTAGGATTTAAAATCAAGAAAGGGAAATGATCACCATTATTTCTTTGTTTAGAATTTACTTTGTATCGCATGACTTTCATCCAACTGCAAATTCTGCCCTCAGTATTAGCAGCATCTATACTGCAGTTAGAGAATGCCTCATGGAATTTTATAACTGTGTTGCCAAATATGTTTTCTTTCCATTCTATTCTACACCTCTCTTTTCTCCATGCCATTACTTGCACACAACTTCAGAGCAGGGACTATGCATACAGTATATATTGCATTCCATTTTTACATTCCAAGTTCTATACAATGATTGGTCTTTAGTAAATGTTGAAAAAGTGAGCTTGTGAATTGCCAAGTTGAACGCTTGAGAACAGTTCATAAACGGTTTGTGTTGAAATGAATGACAATAACTAAAGTCATTACTTAATGTAAGTGAAAGTCATATAATTGGAAAGGTTAGGATTACCAGCAAGTTTGGAAAATAAGATATATGCATGGCTCAATAGGCAACAAATGATTATGAGGCTACATACAGTTAACTGTAAGAGTTTTGCATTTCAAGATAATTACTTATGGGATAAATAATGAGGAAAAAAATAATATTACAACTGTTTTAAATAAAATTATGTTTATATAATAAACTATGCATTATTAGACAAATACCACTGTTCAAAATATTGTGAAAAATTCAGAAATAGGGAGTTAGAAATTTCTTGAAGTAAATAAAGTCAGGTGCTCAAACAAATATTACAAACAAAAAATTTAGAGAAAGATGATTTTGAAGAAATGTCTATTTTGAAAAGAAGTGATATATTTCTAAGCATTGATTTATCACCAATGGTGTATAGCTTGAGTCTAAAAATATACCAATAACTTTTTTCCTGGGATCTGTATGAAAAGATATAAAACTCTAGTCTTCTGCTGATAAATAAAAAAATCTATATTTATGCTTATCTCAGGGCTTACTCCTGAGGTTTCTGCATTATTCTAAAGTCTAAAATTTTCTTTCTTGCTTACTTGCTTCTTAATTTTTATCTAATAATGAAATATTTAAAAATCTTAGAAAAAGTATCTTAGACTGAAACTATTAATGAATTGCTAAAAGGAACAAAATTATTAGTTAACAGCTACATGCTTTGTCTAAGAAAATAACTGGCTTTTTTTTTTAAGATTTTTATTGGGGAATTGGGGGATGGGAACAGCGCTGGGGAATTAGGGGAAAGGGAACAGACAATGCTGTTTTTGTTCTTCAGTCTAGTTGTGGAGGACGTTGCTTCACTGGCCCAAGTTGGCACCATCATTGCGCTCTTCCCGGGCGAGGCAGATCAGTCG
>NW_017732536.1:98181-103136 GCF_001890085.2 Hipposideros armiger
GACTGATCTGCCTCATCCGGGAAGAGCGCAATGATGGTGCCAACTTGGGCCAGTGAAGCAACGTCCTCCACAACTAGACTGAAGAACAAAAAAAGAAAAACGACAGCAACTTGTCTGTTTCCCTTCCCCCAATTCCCCAGCAGTGTTCCCATCCCCCCAATTCCCCAATTAAAAAAAAACCTTTAAAAAACAAACAAACAAACAAACAAAAAAACACCTACAATCTTTCCTCAAGAAAAAAGTCATGTTTGTCATACAACCCACGCAACAACTGGAAACTCTCCAAAATTAAATGGAGATCTGAATCAGCCTTCTCCAGCCTATGGATCCTATAATCTGCCAATTCTTTAGATACCAAAGCTTGGTTTTTTTCTTTATTTGTTTTTCTTTGTTTCTTTTTTTCTCTGAACACATCCTCTCAGCTATGTCGTAATGAGTATGTTCAAGGGCTGGTCAGCTTAACTGCCAGTATATAGGGGTGATAGAATAAGACTTTGCAAACCCTAGATATTTCCTCTGATGTTATCAGGGTTCAGAGGTAGGATCACTAGGTTTTAAGAGGCAAAAATTTTGCCACTGAATATCAGCATTTTTCTCTTGTGTGTTCCTATTATATATACAACCTAATATCTTGGTATAAATGTTAAAACAGAAGTATTTGCAAAGGAATTAATGTATTTTAAACACATGCACATGACAGACTTCTTTAAATTAGCTCTTGAATTTTATTTTCCTTGGCTATGAAGGTTTCCTATCTCAATATAGGGATATGTGTACGAGGTCCAACAATTAAGTTCGTGAACTTGTTGCAACGATGTTGCTAACCTTTTTTGATATCAGAGGGATTATTCACTATGAATTTGTACCAACTGGACAAACAGTTAACCAAGTTTACTATTTGGAAATGCTGAAAAAGCTGAGTGAAAATGTTAGATAGCCTGAAATTTTCACCAACAATTCATGGCTCTTGCATCACAACAATGCACCAGCTCACATAGCACTGTCTATGAAGGAGTTTTTAGCCAGTAAACAAATATAACTGTATTGGAACACCCTCCCTACTCACCTGATCTGGCCTCCATGACTTCTTTCTTTACCCAAAGATTAAGGAAACATTAAAAGGAAGACATTTTGATGACATTCAGGATATCAAGGGTAATACGACAATAGCTCTGATGGCCATTCCACAAAGAGATCCAAAATTGCTTTGACGGGTGGACAAAGCTCTAGCGTCAGTACATCGCTTCTCAAGGGGAGTACTTTGAAGGTGACCGTAGTGCTATTCAGCAATGAGGCATGTAGCAGTCTTTCCAGGATGAGTTCTCGAACTTAATTGTCAGACCTCATATTGAACTTCTATGAAAATATATATAGACCCAATTTAATTTTCTGTTTTATGCATTCTTTCATTTGTTTTTTTTTGTTTATGTAACTAATTACATTTTCTGTTATTCTCCATTATACCTCACTGGAGAAAAATATAAACCTTAATTTAAATTGAACTCATCAAGAATGAAAGCTAGATTCCAATAAAAGTTGTATTTTTCTGTATCTGTATGTTGTAGGGGAGGATGTGTGTATGTGTGCGTGTGTGCGCGTGTGTGTCTGTGTGTGTGTGTGTGTGTGTGTGTTTGTGAGCACATGCACCCTTGTGTTTTCCTTCAGGGATGATTCTAGAACCCTTCCTTTCCAATCACAAAGAAATACTCAGTTAATTAATTTAAAGTAGCATTTTTTTTAAAGCAGTTCTCCAGAATACTAGTTTCATGGGATATTAATGTTTTGGGGAAATAAAAAGAAGAATTCTTGCTCAAAGAACAACGGGGAAGATTGCTTTTGAAATATACTGGTTTCTTTATTTTAAGCATTATCTAAGAGTCAGATGAATTATAACTTGCTGAATGGGATGTTATAAGACATATCTAAAAAATACCACTTCCTAAGCTTTTTTAGACCATGGACTCAGTTTCCAAAGATCATCTCACAGGGGCCAGTCTTCTGAGGGATGTAGTTTAAAACACAAGGAAATTCAGGATCAGAGAGGCTAATTATTGTACAATTCCTGATATCTGAAATTCCTACTCAGAATTCAGAGTTTGCTCATGTGGTCCAATAGCCCAACCATTGTAACTTAACCAATATTTTTGAACACCATGAAATAGCTTGCTAGATACCTCGTTATCACATAAACATAACATAGCTTTTGTCATTGAAATAAAAACAATTGGCATATCTTAATAAGAAGCATAGTGACTCTGTTTGCTAGTAATGACACAAGACTATGAATTATTAGCAAATAGCAATCATTTAGAGATTTTAGTCCCTGTAGGGATAAAAACGTAAGGTCAAAATGGTAAGAATTTATTTGAGATGCTACAGACAAGATTTGTAAAGGTGATAAATTATTTTGATGTTACTTTCAGGAATATGGATTTGTTTTATTTAGCCTAATGTGGAGAATTATGAATAAGTGATATTTTGTTTATTATTTTCCAATGTTAAATGTATATTCATAGATATCTTTTATACTTTTAAAAAAACAATGTGATTTAGATGTTCAATATACTATTTTAGTTAATAAAATGCAAATGCTGGAAAGGAACAGATTTTAGTGCTCCAGTAGCAAGCAGAATAATAAAAAACATCAATCTTAGTGGACATTCTCATTTTATTTTTTAAAGATATTCATCTATGTTACAAGTTTTTAAATGGGTAATCATTTTATGTATAATGTCACAATATTTTTCATCCAGGATACATATCTTTTTATATATATATATATATATATACACATATATATGTGTATATATATATATACACAACTTTGTATCTTTTTGTATATAAAAATATTTATGTATAAAACATATATATGTGTGCATATATATATATATAACTTTTGTATCTTTTTGTGTGTATATATATATATCTTTATATCTTTATATATATAAAACATATATATGTGTGTGTATATATATATATATATATATATATATATATAAACTTGACTATTCAAACACCTTCTGAGCAGTTCATAAATGTACTTCAAGAAAAATTGCAATTTTATTTCAAAATGTATTAGGCTGTCATTCATTGTTTCAGAAAAGGAGTTNCTCTGGCGTCCCAAGCCAGCTCTTAACCAATGTGCCACTCGACCGGCCCTAACTGGCCTTTTTAAAATGATAAATTATATTGTTATGTTGATGTATGATATGTTAGCATGACTTAAATGGCCTCATACAATATATAATTTTCAGATTAAGATGAAAAATATATTTTGTAAATATTACCTCATTAAATTTAACATCTTTATAAATATTTAATTATACAAGTTTTTAATTTCAGTTTTTAAAATAATATGTAAATATTATTTTTATAAGTTATAAATTAGAGAGTTGAGCAATGCTAAATTATTCCCCCTTGTCATACTGGCCATCAACTATTCTTAAATTATATAATAGCTAGATGATTTTAAGTATATGCCTTCTTTCTAAATTGTCCCCCCCCAGAAATTAAAATTTCTTATACGCTTGTACTATTACAATTTCTTTGTTTGCTAAACTTTATCCTATTCAGGAGACCTCCTGCTTGATACAGGGCTGAATAGAATCTTGTTGATTTTCAAAGGATCACAGCTGGGGAACCATTCATAAGTAAGCTGAAATATAATACTACTAGTCAACATTACGCAGCATTTTCAGATTCACAATAGTGTGTAGATTTTAAGTAATTATTACTTATAATAATCATGGAAATGCTGTTTTCTCTTTTGAAATGGACAAATAATCTTGGATCCTTTATTGAGACATACTTTAAAATGAATAACATAAAATGAATTTAGTGTATCTCTACTTCCTCGAAACACATTGCAGGTACATTTCCTTTTAAAAGCTAAGAAACTGCACAACTAAGTCTTTAATAATAAATAAATCAAATATTGAAATTTTTATATCAATGGAAATATATTGTAATACTGCTGAATTTATCTAGTTAATTATAACATGTATTAAAGAAAAAAATTGTGTCCTAATGTTGATATTTTGTTAGCCTTACAGTGGTCAGAAATTACCCTACCCACAACTCCACAACCTAACATATATTTACAGTATATTTTCCCCCTGGGTTAAAAAGGAACAGGAAAATAATTGTACTTACTATTATTTCTCAAATATGTTACATCCATCTCTGTATGTACATTTTACATTATAATAACTATCATTTTACTTCAGCAAATGTAATATGAAATGCTTGCAGAGTTCTGTTTAAAACATTTCCCCAGCTTTCTATTTAATGTTATATTAAATGGGATGTCTGTGCATTGAAAACTTCAAATAAAATACTGAAATTACAGTTGGATACTAATAATGCCAATCTATTCTGCCCCAGGCATTGATTAAAAGAAACAGAACTCCTCCCTGCTTTGAAGTAGATGCCATTGGAGGGGTGGGGGGTGGGGGGAGAGAAACAAAAACAAAACAAAACAAAAAGCATACACCCCTCCGAAATATGGAAAGGAATCCAGTCCTGCAAAGTCATATGAAAAAAGGGGAAAAAAACTCACAGGGTTGGAATACTGTACATTATTTTGTATAGAGAATAATGGGAAATCAATTACTTTTTTCTGACTGATCTCTAAGTAGTTTGGGGTCTTAAAAGTTTGCCTTTATCATCATTATTTTTTTAAATATTTTTTTAAAATAATAATAGTAAGCCAGCTTTGAAAGGGGATTCATCCTTGACATTCAAAAACACCTAAGGGCCGGCCGAGTGGTGCAATGTTTAAGAACTGGCTTGGGATGCCAGAGGGCCCCAGTTCGGATCCCACATATGCAGGCCAGTGACACTGCCCTCTACAGCTAAGATGCTGAACAGCTCAACCTGGAGCTGGGTTGCCATGAGTCACCGGCGTTGGCGTAGGCTGCAGTCCCCTGCTGCAGTGGGTTGCCATGGGCTACCGT
>NW_017732536.1:106241-114281 GCF_001890085.2 Hipposideros armiger
AAGCACATAGACATTCATTTTAGTTTATAATGGAAGTTAAAATAAATGACAGATACCCAAATTTAGTGATCTTTACAAAATTTGACAGGAGTTATCTAAAAGTTGTTTATAAAGAACTAAAAGAATGTTGATAGAGAAAATCATATTTATTAACCTCTTGTTTGGGCCATATTAATACAACTATTTTTATTTCTAATCAAGTTTATTATTTTTATTGCATAATGTGGAATTTTAATATTATAACAGCAACAATTTAAGTAGTACTTAAGTTCTACCCTGGAGAAAGAGAAGGAATATGTACAGCAGGAAGGGTGTTACTGCCACATCCTTAGGATCTGGACTTGCAATGCTGATCTAAGCCTGGACTTAATCAGAACGTAAGGGCATGCTCCCCTCCTTTGCCCACCACTATGGTAATAAAACTCAGGTAAAATTCACCAGGAAATACAAGAACCACAGGAAAGAGATACTCTGTGGTGAACAGCTACAGAATAGGAGAAATTGTTGATGATCTAGGAGCAGAAATTGAGTAAAAAAATGCCCTGACAAACTAACCCAGACACTTAAAAATATATATTATGAGAATTTCCAGCCTCAAGTGCACTGAAGATAAACATATTTCAAGTCTAGTCAAGCTTCCAACTTTATTCATACATCCTCCATGATACAAGCCTACCAGAAAGAGAGTCATGCTCATTTCTAGAAGAATATATATTTATCTCAGTTTCTGCTCTCCAAACACCATGTTTAGTTTTCAACAAAATAGTACATGGTGTACAAAACACAATTTATGTCTTAATGACAAACACAATCTGATGATGTCAACCAGACTCAGATATGGTACAGACATTGGTGTTATCACACAGGCAATTTTAATAAATGTCATTAAAATTTTAAAGGCTCTAATAAAAATTAGACAACATGCAAGATCACATAGGTAATTTAAGCAGGTAAAAATTATAACTAAAAACAAATGGAAATAGTAAAAACAAAGAAAAACAGAGTTCAAAATGAAGAGTGTCTTCGATGAGCATGTGTTACACTAGACACAACTGAGCAAAGAATTAGTGAACTTGAATAAAGCTTAAGAGAAATTACCGATATTGAAATACAGTGAGAAAGAACAGAATTCAGGTGTAATGGGTCAATATCAAACACTTTAAGATATATACATTTGGAATCATTTAGAAAGTGAGGAAAAAATGAGGCCAAAGATATATTTGAAATCATATCTAAAATTGTTTCCAAATTCAGTAATAGACACAAAAATGCAGTTGAAAGAAATACAGAGAACAATGAACAGGGTAAAGATTAAAAAAGACCATACATAGGCATATTATATTCAAGCTGCTGAAAACCTAAGGCAAAGATAAAATCATGAAAACATTCAGATTTTTTTTAATTGCTTATGATGGAAGAAGGATAAGTATAACAGACATCTCATGAGAAACCTTCCAAGGAAGAAGATAAAGGAAACATTCTCAAAAATTCTAGGAGAAAAAAGTCAACTGAAATATTTACACATATTTAAATATTCTGTCAAATGAAGAACAAATAAAGACACTCAGAACAACTAAAATAGGGAATACTTTGGTAGCAGATTTACTCAAAAATAAATGTTAAAGGAAAATCTTTCCCCCTCCCCAATGTTTATTGAGGTGACAATGGTTAATAAAGTTACATAGATATCTGTCCTACTCAAACTCTTCCCAAAAAATTGAAGAAGAGACAATACTCCCTAACTCATTTTATGAGGTCAACATTACCCGGATAACAAAACCTGGTAAGGATAATACAAAAAAAGAAAATTACAGGCCAATATCTCTCATGAATACAGATGCAAGATTCCTAAACAAAATTCTAGAAATTGAATACAATAATGCATTAAAAAAGTTAAAAAAATCTTTTGTTAGGAGGAATATGATATAAAGTAGTAAAGCAGAAACTAGGATACACCAAAAAAAAAAAGATCATGGATGTGGAAAAAATTTTTAATTGCTCTGAAAATTTGAATGGAAAACAGTAGCAATCTGTTTTCTCTTTAGAGCATACAAGGTATGAAAATTAAGTTTGCAAACTCATCCTAGAAAAAGTGCTACATACCTCATAGCTGAATATCACTATGGTCACCTTTAAAAGCTATGCCCTGAAGCCAGCATCTAGTCCACCCTTCAAAACAATTTTGGAACTCTTTTTTTGAAATAGCCATTAGAGCTGTTATCGTATTACCCGTGATGTCCTGAATATTATCAAAATGTCTTCCTTTCAATATTTCCTCTATCTTTGGGTAAAGAAAGAAGTCATTGGAGGCCAGATCAGGTGAGTAGGGAGGGTGTTTCAATACACTCATTTGTTTACTGGTTAAAAACTCCCTCACAGACAGTTCCATGTGAACTGGTGCATTGTCATCATGCCAGAGCCATGAATTGTTGGCAAAAAGTTCAGCATCTAACTTTTTCATGCAGCCTTTCAGCACTTCAAATAGTAAACTTGGTTAACTGTTTGTCCAGTTGGTACAATTCAAAATGATATCAAGATGGGTTAGCAACATTGTTGCAACCAGTTCATTAACTTAATTGTCACACATGTATTTAAAGCTAAAAGCAAATTATCATATTTTAACAACATTATAAAAAAACATGGTAGGTTTTACTAGGTCATTAGAAGAAATTACATAAAATACTTTTGAATAAATAGGGCAAAATGCAGAAACATGTAGTTATTTATATGTAGGAATTGGCAGTAACCAGTTTGTAAATGAGTTAAATTAAACAGTTGTTATGATTTATGGGCTCTAAATGATGCATCATATATCTTTGACCTTTGAGAGATAAGCAAAAAAAAAAAGTAAAAATGTTTACAATTGTTTTAGTAAATGGGGTTGATATAAACAATACTTCAAAAGCATATGTAAGTATATAATTTATATAAAAGCCTGTAAGGATCATATTATATATATTAACCCCTTGTTTTCTTGTTTCTACCCAATCTCCCTTTCATCTATCTGTATCATTTTTCATTACTAATTAACCACATTTTCAACCTAATTTACACTTTCTCATAATTTTTCTGTATTTATATAGTCATAGATAGAGACGTAGACACATGCAAACATTAATAGCAAATACTCACTTTATACTATTTGTATCAGGTCCTGTCCTAAATATTTTTAAATATTACCTTATATAACATTTAGGATAACTCTACCAGTTGGGCAGTTATTATCCCTATTTTCCAGATGGAGAAACTGAGATTCAGAGAGGTGGAGCAGCTTACCCATAGGCATACAGCTTATAAATTACAGATTTGAAATTCAAATCTGTATAGGTCTTTTAATAGCCAGAAAACACGTCCTAAACTGCTTTCACTACCTCTTAACCAGTGGAGATATGAAGTATTCAATTGTCTGCCATGAGTCATTCACAGATATGATAAAATTTGATATCATGATATCACTTTTCATACGATAATATGGAATAAATAACTAGAGATATCTTTTAATCAAAGTGTACATTATATTAGGTTAATTAAATGTAATTTAAGTAGACAAGGAGGTATTGTTTTTGGTAAAAGAAGAGGAAGTCACTAATTGGCAAAATAAAATATTCATGAAGTTTTATTTAACTGTCTTATTTAGCTGTCTTCACTGACATGACTAATTTTCTCTCTAATAAATTACAGTCTAAATTGCCATTATTATTAGTAGCTCTTAAATAAGACATTCTAATGAATGAAATTTGACAACCAGGAAGAATCAATAAGCACATGTATCTCCATATATATATATATATATATATATATATATATATATATATATATATATGGTGTTAATTGTTTTCTCAGATATAAATTTAACTGTACATTTTGAGTAAATAACAGGGTGACTTTTAATTCAAAAGTATACACACATAAACATACAATATGATGTATAGGATCAAGAGAAATTCTGGGAATGTTAAGAGAAATAAATTATTTTAAATTAGAGTTTTTAGCAACTATGCCACAGTCTCTCAGATTAGAACTGGGTATTAAATTAAGTTCTAATCAACATAGAATTTATATTTGTAAATTACTGTGATTTTATTTGAAACTCTCATGATATTCAGGGAAGTCAGTTTATTTTTTTCTAGTCACATTAAAAAAAACTTAATTTATATCCAATCACATATTCATGAGACTTCTTTCTTACAAATAACTTCCAATATTAAGACTAATTTAAACAATAAGGTGCATATTTTAAAATAAATACAACATTTTATTAAATTGCAAAATTTTATAAATATAAATTAGCAGTGTTAATCTATTCCTTTAATTTTGGCTTGGATTTTGGTTCTATTACAAGACTTTTCTCCTTTTTTTTTTTTCTTTTTTGCCCTAGTCAAGAACGTTTTAGATTTGAGAAATAGAAATTAATCCAAGCTACCCGAAGAGGAGAAAACGAAAAAGTTGTGCATGCGAGCGCACACACACACAGGCAAGGTAGAGGGAGAAAGTGTGTAAAAATACGTAGCTACCTCACAGAAAGCAAAACTGAATGGTGGGAAATGCAGCGGGGCCACCTGAGATACTAACGGCGGAAAGCCACTGGGACCTTGCATCTAATTTCTCAGGCATTCTGTGGGAATTGTCTCATCTTATCTACATCATTCTCTCAGCAAACTGGATTTATTTTCTCCATAATCTCATCAGGACATGTGCATTGCAATAAAATTCACAATTGTATTTTCTCTCAAGTTTAATACTGTTAGAAATTGGCTACATTCTTAATCAGCAAACCAAATTCCCAGGAGGGAACGTCTGCCTGGTAAAGTTGGTACGTTTATCTATTATGGTGGCAAAAACGACACATACATTCTTTCTTAACTATTAAATATGTTAAAATAGGTTTTTTCCCACATTTTTGCAATATACAGTATGATATATAAGGGGAAACTAAATCAATAAAGAATTAATATAAATCAACTTTTAGAATAAGTAAAGGAAGAACAATTTTTTTATAAAGTAATTTATAAATTTCATGAAATTTAATTGGAGTAGTTGCAAAAAATTGAAATTTGAACACCACTTATAGTGCACATAAAAAAGGAAATGTGTAGTAGTCACTAATTAGTGTTTAACTCACCTCATTGTAAATAGAGAGTGCTGGAATACATATTTTTTGATGAACAGAAATTTCATTAGATTTTATTACTCAGGAATTTATGGGTTCTTATATTGTCATTTAAATACAAAATAATTGAAGTTAAAGTGAACTTAATGGTATTTTAAAATGATCACCATTAATTGGGCCATATCTTCTTTGTTACACCCTTGGCAAGATATGTAAAAAATATCTACTATGTGTTAATAAGTAAAATATATGAAAGTTCTCATTTATGTTTTGTTTGTGTTTATTTAATTCTTATTTATTTTACGAATTTCTGTATGAAAATGAGAGTAAATTTTAAATTTGGAAAGTTAAATTACATGAATTCATTAATATAAAATATTTCAGTGACTGGAAATTTTGAATTTGCTTAGCTTTGTTCATACCTTATAGGGTTTCAATTAATATTTTACTTAAATACCTCCCAAAATTTGCTTTTTAAAATGTTTATTTTCTGTCTGTAAATTAATCCTTCTGTTAAGAAAAATTTCAAACTCATACTCCCCCAAGCTTTGCTTGTGAAACATTAATGAATTTCAATTTAAGGGAAAAATGAAATTTAAAACATAAATGATAGTGGGATTAAAACCATTCATCAACTATATATTGTATTGTGTGTTCACCACCTAAAGTCAAATCTCCTTCTGTCACCACATATTTGATCCCCTTTACCCTCTTCTACTTCCCCTTCCTCCCACTTACCCCCTGGGAACCACTAAACTGTTGTGTGTCTATGAGTTTTTGCTTGTTTGTTTGTCTCGTTCATTTGTTACTGTCAGTTTTATATCCCACTTATGAGTGAAATGATATGGTTCTTGACTTTTTCTGCCTGATTTATTTTGCTTAGCATGATGATCTGCAGATCCATCCATGTTTCACAATTGGCAGTATTTCACCTTTTCTTATGACTGAGTAGTATTCCATTGTATATATATATATATATATATATATATATATATATATATATATATATATATATATATATATATATATATGTACTGCATCTTCAAAGAATGATTCTTGAGATATAATTCGCATACTATAAAGTTCATGCATTCAAATTGTACAATTTAGTGGTTTTTAGTGTATTCAGAGTTGGGCATCCATCAGCCCTATCTAATTATGAATAGTTTCACCATCAAAAAGAAACCCCATACCCATGAACAGTCACCTGCATTGCTCCCTCCTTCTAGCCTCTAGTAAACACCAATCCATTTTGTGTTTCAGTGGATTTGCCTATTCCAGACATTTCATGTAAATTAAAGCATACAATATGCACCTTTTGGTTATTAGGTTGTTTCAATTAGGGTAATGTTTTTAAGATTAATCCGTATTTTAGAACTTATATGTACTTCACTCATTTTTCAGTGTTAAATAATATTTAATTATATAGATATGCCACATTTTTTTATCTATTGCTTGATGAACATTTTGGTAATTTTCACTTTTGCTATTATGAGTAATGCTACTATGATTATTAGTGTGCAGGTTTTTACATGATATGTTTCATTTATCTTGAGTACATATCTAGGAGTATAATTAAGGAGTCATATGGCAATTCTATGTTCACTTTCTTGAGGGAGCCCCAAGCTCTTTTCCACAGCAATTAAACCATTTTATATTCTCAACAGCAACGTATGAAGAATTCATTATCTCCCAATCTTCTCTAATACTTGGTATTATCTGTCTTTTTTATTTCAGCCATTATAGTTAAGTAATGGTTGTTGGAAAAGTCATGACGTATTTTTTCTGTTTTTCGTTGCAAAAATGCATCATGACTTTTCCAACAACCCAATATATCATTGTACGCTTACTTTGCATTTCTTTAATGACAACTGATACTAAGTATCTTTTCATGTGCTTGTTGGTTATTTCTATGACTTCTTTGGAGAAATGTCTACTCAAATCCTTTGCCCAAATTGAAAATTGGGTTATTTCCTTTTCTATTTTTGAGTTTTAAGTGCTCTTTATGTAATCTTGATAATATAATTACTGGATATAAGATTTGCAAATAATTTATCTCACTCCCACTCCATTAGTAATCTTTTCTTTTTTTCATGATGGTCCCCTTCATGATGAATCTCACAAGGGTTCCCTTTGCTCCTAATCCTTGCAAAATTTGTTCTCTCTTGTCTTTTAGATATTAGACACCCTAACAAGTATAAGGTGATAATTTATTGTGGTGTTTATTTGCATTTCCCTAACATTTTAAATTTTGATGAAGTCCAATTTATATATATATTGGACTTCATTTGTGCTTTTCTTATTATAGTAAGAAAGCAACTCCTTCATCCCCACCCCCTCCCAACTAACAACCCTCAGTTCTTCCTCTGTGTCTCTGAGACTAGAAGGGGAAGGGATGAGACAATACAAATTGGTAATGGTAATATGGCCTCAGGGATAGAAAAAGACAGTCTGAGGAATATAATCTATAATGTTGTAAGTATTTCTTAGGGGGCCAGATGGACCCATGTCCTTTTGGGGAGTCCACTTCATAGTCGATGTAGAGGCCTGACCACTGCATTGTATTTCTGAAACTGATGTTGAATAATACTGTATGTCAACTATAATTATATATATATATATACATATAGTCTCGGGACATGGAGGAGAGAGCGGGAATGGATTCAATGGAATTGTAATAGATAAGCATGATATCAGGGGTTGGAGGGCAATAGATGGGGGGCGGGGGGTTTTTACCTGGTGAGGGTGAAAAGGGTAACTAGTGTATTGTTCTGTACACCTGAAACTAGCAATAAAGAAAAATAAAAAATAAAAAATAAAAAGAAGTAACAGTTAGGGCTGGCCGAGTGGCGCGATGGTTAAGAACTGGCTTGGGATGCCAGAGAGCCCCGGTTCAGATCCCACATAAGAGGGCCAGTGACACTGCCCTC
>NW_017732536.1:114461-202888 GCF_001890085.2 Hipposideros armiger
CAGTGAAGCAACGTCCTCCACAACTAGATTGAAGAACAAAACAACAGCAACTTGTCTGTTCCCCTTCCCCCAATTCCCCAGCACTGTTCCCATCCCCCCGATTCCCCAATAAAAATCTTTAAAGAAAAAAAAAAAAAAGAAAGCAACTCCCAATGTAAAGTAATGAAAATTTACTCCTTTGTTTTCTTGTTTTACTTTTCTTTTCATCCCCAGCTTTACTGAGATATAATTGACATATAACATTGTGATAAATAAATTTATGGTGTACAATGTAATGATTCAATATAAGTATATATTGCAAAATAACTTCCACAATAAAGTTAGTAAACACATATGAGGTCTGACAACTTTGTTCCCTAATTTATTCTAGAAAAAGTGCTACATACCTCATTGCTGAATATCACTATGGTCACCCTTGAAGTAATCCCCTTGGGAAGCTATGCACTGATGCCAGTGCCTAGTCCACCCTTCAAAGCAATTTTGGAACTGTTTCTGGAATGGCCATCAGAGCCATCGTCGTATTTCCCTTGATGTCTTGAATGTCATCAAAATGTCTTCCTTTTAGTATTTCCTTTATCTTTAGGTAAAGAAAGAAGTCATTGAGTGCCAAATCATGGGATTAGGGAGAGTGTTACAATACAGTTATTTGCTTACTGGCTAAAAACTCCCTCACAGACAATGCTATGTGAGCTGGTTCATTGTTGTGATGCAAGAGCCATGAATTGTTGGCAAAAAGTTTAGATAATCTGACTTTTTCACGCAGCCTTTTCAGCACTTCCAAATAGCAAACTTGGTTAACTGTTTGTTCAGTTGGTACAAATTCAAAATGAATAATCCCTCTGATATCAAAAAAGTTTAGCAACATTGTTTGCAACAAGTTTATGAACTTAACTGTCAGGTCCCATATATCATCCCGATAGTAACAATTTTTTGTGTGTGATAAGAACGTTTCCTCTTCTCCTTTAGCAACTTTCAAATATACAATAGAGTATTCTTAACCCTAGTCAATATGCTGTACATTATAATACCTGAATTTATTCATCTTATAGTGGAAATTTATACCCTTTGAGTACCTTTACCAATTTCTCCCTTTCCATACTCCATGCCTCTGGCAACCATCGATCTGTTCTCTATTTCTATGAGTTTTGTGTTTTTTTGTTTGTATTCCCATATATTGTATAAGTAAGATTATATAATATTTGTCTTTCTCTATCTGACTTACTTCACTTACCATAATTTCCTCAAGATTCATCCATGTTGGTGCAAATGGTAGGATTTCTTCCTTTACAATAGCTGACTAATAGTCTATTGTGTGTGTGTGTGTGTGTGTGTGTGTGTGTGTGTGTGTGTGTATCACCAGTGATAAATCATGTCAATATATAGGCACTGCATCTGTAGTAATTTTTCCCAAACTCTATGAGTTCATATATTCACGAGAAAAAAATTGAGAAATCAAAAATTGTGGGATATTCTTCAAAGTATCTGACCAAAATGCCTGACCTTAAGAAGTATCAGGGCCATAAAATATAAGGAAAAACTGATAAACTGTCAAAGGTTGGAAAAGACTAAGGAAACATGCTAACTGCAACATGGTATCTTGGTTTGAATCCTGAAAGAGAATAAAACTATTATTGGAAAAACTGGTGAACTATGAAAAAGCCTGTAGTTAGTAGTAGCATACCAATGATAATTTCTTAGTTTTGAAAAATATAACATGCTTCTATTGATAATGACATTAGAGAAAGCTAGATGAAAAGTGAAAGGAAACACTGCTATCTTTGTAATATTTTTCTAAATTAAAATGATTTAAATGTAAAATAAAAAACAAAAGGTACTACTATAACTACAAATGGATACTCTCAGAATTGTAAAGGTTTAACTTTTTACCCAAATATCTTGTAAGTGTAAAGAACTGAAATTTTATACACACACACACACACATATATTTGTGGTAGAATTTGACAAATGGATATAAAAATTATATGAAATAATAAACCCCAAGACTTTATTGAAAAAGAATGCATACATATGTAGATATTTATATATTCTATATACATATATTAATTAGCTGGAATATATTACAATATATAATATATAGTAATACTGTATGCTATATATTACAATAATATATAATTATTAATTACATAATTAGTAATTATATATGACAATTGCATATAAATAATATGTACAATAATGAAAACACTAAATAAATTCTTGTACAGGAAAGGTTAAGTGCATGTGATTTGACCTCTGCTGACTAACAACTTTAGCTTGTGCTACTGTCCTCTTTATTTCCTAATCTTCTGGCCCACTTATCTTAGAATTGGCCAATGTCCTTCCCAGCAACCCTGTTTCATATTCCTGGAATAATCCCTACTTCGCTGCATTAAATCCAATTCACTCTGCTGGCTTAAAATAAATACAAATTACTTAGGTCTTTTTTCTAATATCTGGTTGGATAAGGTCTGAAAATCTGTTTTATAAATCCAATACTTCTCCTATATATACTTACGAAAATGGCAGTTTTATACTTATCTGTATAAGGAGTTGGTAAAGATATGTCTCCCTATATTAGCTTGCTAGGACTGCCACAACAAAATACCACAAATTGGGTGGTTTAAACAACAGAAATTTATTTTCTCACCGTTCTGGAGTCTAGAAGTCCAAGATCAAGGCGTTTCCATGTTTAGTTTCTCTGAGGCCTCACTCATTGGCTTGCAGAATGCTGCCTTCCGTGTCCTCACATCACCTTTCCTCAGGGCATGCTTCTCTGCTATCTCTCTTCTTATATGTTCACTAGTCATATTTGATTAAGGCCCCAGCCTACTGGCCTCATTTTAACTCAATAGTCTCTTTAAAGACTATCTCTAAATACTGTTGCATTCTGAAGTATTAGAGTTGGGCATTCAACATAAGAATTTTGGGGACAGGGGCAAAATTCAGCCCATAACATTCCCCATTTGATTGGGCTTCATGAGGACTTGGTACATACCTGTCTTGTTCAAATCTTTAAGTAGTTTTTGAATACATGAAAAAAAATGTGTAAGTGACCATTGCCTCATATGTGGAAGTAAGCTCTGAGTTATTTTTATTTACAATATAGTCTAAATTAAGCTGACTGCCTCAATCTGTAAGCAACTGGACAGCTTAAATAAGGTAGTAATATATTCACAATCTAAGACAAAGATAATCATTTTGAAGTTATCTATAATATTACTATCACTAAGGTGACAATTTTTTCTGTAATTTTCCATTGTCTCTACTTATGGATTTTAAAAAGGAATGTCATCAAACCAGAAAAATTCAATGTGATTAGATTATGCCAGCCCATATGTTCTTGAACTAGGTTTCTGAAGCTGGTTCCTTAAGAGACTTAATTTTATGCTCTTCTTGAGCTGTCTTCTTGTTAACAGGCAATCATTTCCCTGACTGAATTTGTTATAACAGCTCTTATGTAAAAACTGGCTCTTTAAAAGTTCTTATATCTTAGTCTTGTTTTAAAAATACAGCAAAAGAAGTGTATAATTATATTTTAATAGCACATAGGCATGCATTTAAAAGAATCCCAATGCACCATCTAGTTAAGGAATATACAAATTACATGAAATGTTCATCTGTGCATGTATTTTCTGTAAACTTTTTATTAAAGTATAATATCCATAAGAAAACTGTTCTGTCCTTATGGATACAGCTCAATGCCTTTTTATTTTCATTAGGTAAAATGACTGATGTAACTGGCACCCAAATAAGAAATCAAATCAGCTCTCCCTTAAAGCCTCCCTCAATTTCATAACCTCCTTTCAAGGTAACACTTACCGTGATTTCTATCTCTGTATACGTTTCTTCAGAGGGGTAAACTTTATGCAAATTAAATTATACATTATGTTTCCTTTAATCTAGCTTCATTTGCAAACATTCACTCAGGAATATGCTTAAGAATCCATCTGTATTGTTGCAGACAGCAATAGTTTGTATAGTATTCCATTAAGTAAACATTTTAATTTGTGCTTCCTATCGTTGATGAACATTTGGGTTGTTTTCAGTGTTTATTTTTCTTTATTTGAAATAAATGATACTATTAGAATTCCTGTACATGTGCAGTATAAATATATACCTATGTTGGACTTAACACCTATTAATAGACTTTCTGGGTCATAGTATATATGTATTTTCATTGTTAGTAAATTCTGCCAATTGTTCACCAAAGTGGCAATACAATTTCCACTTGGCTTTCTCTTTCTTGGGTGACAAAACCTTGAAACCCAGCCACCATATTCTGAGGACATTAAGAAGCTACAGCTTTAGTTGATATTACACCTGACACCATGCATTGGCCACCCAACATGTGAGTGAGAAAACCCATCCAGCTCCCATCCTTCATGCTTCTTCAATTCATGCCAAGTGGAGGGGTGAGGGGCAGTCGCTACTGAACCAGCTTGAATTGCAGATTGGTAAGCAAGTAATATGTTGTCATTGTTTTGGTCCATTAAATTTTGGAGCAGTTTGTTATGCAGCAATTGATAGTTAGAAAGGGGAAGTTTTTATTGACTAGCATATAGATGATGATAATGAAAGATTTATGATGTCATTATCATTTGGGACATGTTTAGATAGTCATATTTTGATAAATATGTAACAGTAACATTTCTATGAATATCTGTTTTTTACTTTATTCTAATATGACATTAAATGTCACATTAATTTCTCAAAGTGGATTACCTTTGTCAATTAGTCATTTTTACAAGCAGATTGATGGGAACTATAAAATTTGTTATTTTTTGCCAAATAACTTAAAGAAGAGAAAAGAGAGTAAACACACACACACACACACACACACACACACACACACACACACACACACACATTTATATACAGAGGGTGCCAAAAAATGCATACACATTTTAAGACAAGAAAAAAAAACTGTATTAAATTATAATACTAAATATATACTGACAACAAAAGATGAATACAAGTCACATTTGAATCCTGCAATTACAAGAGGTGCTCAAAGTGGTTACCATCAGCATAATTTTAACAGTCTTTTTCCATCTTAAAATGTGTATACATTTTTGGCACCCCTGTATATGTATATATTATATTTTTAAATATTTTTAAAGCAGGAATTAATTCCACTAAATAGTCATACATGAAAACTAGCAATTGCCTTAGTTAGATATTTGATTTATTTGTAAAAGTGTTCTCACTTTTTTGAAAAATCTGACTTTTGTATTTATAAATAATAAAAATCATCAACATCATCATCATCAACTTTGAAATTATGTGATTGAACCATTTTCTGTGTATCTTATAAAGTACTATGAAAAAATTTCAAAAGATGTTACAGGTATATACTTTTTATGAATTTGTATTATGTCAAGGAAGGTCTAAAATTTTATCCAAAAGCTCTCTCTCTCTGTTTCTCTCTCTATCAAGAAGGCATTAAACAAACAAAAACTATATTTTAAAAGAACGTCATGATCTAGACTTTTTATACTAAAGTTCTTTGAGATATAATTCAAGCAATAAAAATGCCTTCATTTTAAGTGTGTTTTGACAAATGTTTATGCTTATGTTACTGGCACTACAACCAAGGTATAGAATGCTTCCATAAGAATGAAAAGTTTCTTGGTGACCTTTCTGCTTCACAATCCCACACACCTGGATCTAAGCAACCAACAATCTGCTTTCTGTCACTATAGGTTAAGTTTATCTTAACTGGAGTTGCATTTAAATGGAATCACTCAGTATCTACTCTTGCATGTTTGTTTGTTTTGCCCGTTATAAACTTACTGAGATTTAGAGATAATATTTTTGATATTCATATATTTAGGAATATAATTGTTGGGTCATTTATAAAAAGCATGGTGATCTTCATAGGAAACTGCCATACTGGATTTCCAAAGTGGTTTTAATTCTGTGCCTTCCCCCTGAGAATTCCTCCGTCTCCACATCTTTGCCAACACTTGGTACTCTCAGTCTTTTAATAGTAGTTGTTATATTATCAGTGGGTATATATATATAGTGGTATCTGTTTGTGATTTTTAACATTTGCTTGATGACTTATGTTATTGTGTGTGTTTTCATATCCTTATGGGTCACACGTTATTTCATGAAGTATCTGTTCAGGTATTTTACACATTTTTATTGGATTTATTATTATTATTATTATTATTATTATTGAGTTTTAAGAGCTTTATGTAGTATTTCAAGTACTAGTAGCTTGTCAGATA
Source organism: Hipposideros armiger (assembly GCF_001890085.2). NCBI lineage: Eukaryota > Metazoa > Chordata > Mammalia > Chiroptera > Hipposideridae > Hipposideros > Hipposideros armiger. The sequence goes on from NW_017732536.1 coordinate 120,692, forward strand.
GATGTATTTTAAATGAATGTTTTCACCCATGCTATAGCTTCATTTTTCATTTTTTAAGTTTTATCTTTTTCAGAGCAGGATATTTTACTATTGGTGAACTACAATTTACCGTATATATATAAAATTTTTTATGCTTTGGAATTTTTTGGGTTTTCTTTTATTTTGCTTACTCCTACTCCATGGTTTTGAAGATTTATTCATATGTTTTCTCCCAAAAAGTTAATGGTTTTAATTTTTACCCTTCATCCCGTGTTTCCTTTTTAGTTTTTGTTGGACTATCAGGGGGCTTTAGAGTTATTTGTGGAAAATAATTTTTTAGCTTGACTTGACTGGGCTCTTTGCAAAAAGAACAGGTTTCTTTATGCCTGTGTTTCTGACTATTGTGTTCAATTAATTTATGTCTATCCTTAATCCAACCAAACTGTATTGATTACTACAGCACAATAATAAATCTTAAAGTCAGAAATTATTTTACTTTTCAATGTCTTTTACATGTCTATATAACTTTTACTATTGATTTTTTTTTGTCTACATTAAACCCTGGAGTGATTTTGACTAGGATTACATTAAATCTATACTTCAATTTGCGGAGAACTTTCATTGTAGTGATATCAAATTTTTTGATACGTTTTTGTACGCCTTCATTGATTTCAGCAATGTTTTATAGCTTTGAAGTTTGAATCTTGCACATATTTTGTTAATTTTTTCTGTGTTTGAATTTTGATTATACTATAAATGACACCTTTAATTTTTTATTTCTATTTGTTTATTGCTAATGCATAGAAGTATAATTGATATTTTATATTCAACTTGTGTCTTGTGACCTTTGTCACTGCTTAACTCACTGAATAAACTCTCTGATTAATTCTAGGATGGTATTTGTTTTCATTTTATAGTTTCCTTAGGAATTTCAATATACACATTTCTGACTCTTGGCATGTTTAAAAACTTGTATTTGATACCAATAACTATAAATGTTTTGTTTGTAAGTGCTTAATTCTGTGTTTTTCATTCTAAAAGAAAATTTAAGTCTTTTACTTTAAGGAAATTAAATTATATGCAGATTATTTTGATTCATTTGAGGTCTGTTTTTAAACTTGCTAACACAGGACTAAAGTAAATGTTACTCCAGGACATTTCAGCCTTATACAAACATTTGCCTCCTTGAAGTTTATTATTGTATCTACTAGCTGATTGCAAAGGACTCTCCATCCTGGCAGGTCAGAACTTGAAAGCCTTTCCTACCTGTGTGAGTTTGGAAAACGGTTCATCTTTCAACTTCCCATTGTATATGTGAGGGAGTATGGAATTTCACTTTATGCATGTGCAGTCCAGCATAAAACAGTGATTCTCTACATATCTCTGAGGCTCCTTTTCCATGCATCTCCTTGCAGGAATTCTGTCCTGTAACTTTCATATGCCTCAGCCTCCCCAAATGCCAATTATATCTTTTAACTCAGTGAGACTGCCGGGCTCTTTTTGAGTGCTTTCTTCTTGTTCTTGAATTTCTGAAATTTCCTTCAGACTTAAAGCCAGGGGGAATGTAGGGCTTATGTCTTTTGTTTCCATCTCAGGGATCACAATCGGTGCTTCCTCTTGTCCAGAGCCTGCTAACAGTGGTCTCATATAACTTTCTAATTTTGTATGGGGAGAGTTCAAGATGTGAACATCGTATATCAGACCAACATCACTTTAAATAAATATGTCTCTGAAATTTTAAAATAATTGGTTGACTATGGTGTATATCATGAGACAAAGAGATAGAGAGAGAGAGATAGATAGATAGAGAGAGAGAGATATTTATAGATCCATTTAGATGTCTTTATAGTGGGAGGAGAGTTTGACATTTTCTCACTCTACCAAATATTGCATGCCAAAGAAAAAAAAAGTTTACCATCCTGATGATAATAAGTGTGTTTTGAAAAGGTATAGTGATCATAAAATCCAGAACAAAGGAATAATAATCATTTATATGGCATTTGGGGAAGATGTTGAAAACTCTGTGTCTAAGTGATGACAAAATAAACTGTGATAAAAGCAGTCTTAATTTTTTCAAACAAATAGCCTTCATTTTGGTAGCATGTGTTTAGCAAATTTATTTGCTAATTTTTTTTCCATTATCTTCTGTGGCTATCCTTAATTATTCTTTTATAATCAATTAATGATTAACTCTCATTTCAAATAAGAATATGTATTAGTTTTTCTGCAAGTTGAATCAAGGATGTACAGAGTAGAGTACAAAAAAAAGTGAGGGACAATATAAGCTATTTTGTAATTATATAATAATAATATAAAATATTTATTTATATCAATGGATAAATGTGCATTAAACAAACCAGTATAAGAAAAACTATACTTGCCTATTGAGAATAAACTTTGAAAATTGTCTCCTTGATTATGGGTACAATCATAGGATGCAGAAAATGTCCCTAAATTAATCTCCTCCTTTCTACAGACTTTACTACGTTTTATTCAATAGAACCATCTATTTTCAATAATCTCTTTCATTGCAATGCCAGAAAATATTATTACTGCACTCATAATTGCAGTCAAGCCAGCATACATGAACAAACTAGTGTATATTTTAGTAGTTAGATATGGTGACAAAGTATGATATTGGGGATTTGATCTGACACTGAGCATTTAAATACACATTATGATTAGTGCTGTATTTAGAGTACTGTTGGGAAATTAAGAGATGAATGTTGTGACAGGTGTGAGAAACAAAATTATAAAAATGAAAAGGAAAAAGCATTAATGGTTTTAACAATCTGAAATCTTATTCATGGCATACCCTTACACATGCTACATCTTAATTAATTTTCTATCATTCTATTTGAATCTAACTAATAGAGTATTTTGAATTGTTTTTGGAAAGTTGGATGCCATATATGAAGAGGGGTGTGTGTGTGTGTGTGTGTGTGTGTGTGTGTGTGTGTGTGTGTGTGCTTACAACATTATGCAAAAGAGAAAAATAGTGTAAGTAAAAGTAAGTAAATGACACTATTCATTCCAAAGATTATTTTATAACATATTTTGGATATTCCCCCAATCATGTTAGATTTTTCCTCAAAAATAATGACCATCTCCATGCATGTTTTCATTGCACAAGAACAACAATGTAGGCATATATAAATTAAGCTAATACAGATTGTTATTGACTGAATTATGTCCACCCAAATTTATATATTGAAGCCCTAACACCCAATGTGCCATTTATTTGGGGATAGAGCATTTGGGAAGGTAATTAAGGTGACAGGAGGTCATAAAGGCGAGGCCCTTACCCAATAGAACTGGGTAAGTTCTAAGAACTGGGGTATAAGAAGAGGAAGAGACACAGGAGCTTATCCTCTGCACCCTCTTGCACTCGTCCCCTTTCTCCCCACACAGACACAGGAAAAATCATGTGAGAACATAATGAGAAGGCCATGGTCCACAAGCCAGGATAAGAGGTCTCACCAGAAACTGACTATGATGACACCTTGATCTCGGTCTTCTAGAAACCAGATCTCTGTGAAAATACATTTTGTTTAAGCCACCAAGTCTGTGATATTTTGTTACGGAATCCTTGGCAAAGTAATACATAGTTGATGTTATCTTTATTTTCAAAGCATTGGTAAATAAATCATCAATATTCTTAAAGTTATTGTCAAATTATTCAAATCAATGCAAAAAGAAGTCTATGATATTTTCAAATATTAATCATATTAGTTCATGTAACATTTAATTATAATATTTGAGCACTTTTTTGTTCATGTCTACCTCCCATGTCCTCAAGTTTATCTTTTTATAGAAAATTATATCTGGAACCAGATTTTACTCTTACCAGCCAATTTTTGAAGCAAAAATTGGCCACAGTAATTATCAGGTGATCATAGAATTTTTGTCATAGCTCAAGTGGCTTTCTCCCAGAAAGAAGATAGACCATGTTTCATGAGATACCAGGCCACCTATTATTATAGTTCTTATACGTGCCCATATCCTTTTACGAGCATGATTTTAAATATGAATGAGTCCTATTACTATGTATGGTGGGGACTGATTCTTAACTACATTCTGTGATAGCTGTATTAAACACAAAAATATTAAAACAAATGAATTTACTTATTTTAAAACATCACATAAAGTAATAAATTTCACTCCCTAAGCTTTGTAAATGTTGGTAGTAAATTAACAATATTTTAAATAGCCTTATTGACTACTGAAGCTTTATCTTAAGACAATAAGTTCCTCAAAAGTTCCTCATATTGTGCAAACATATATCATCTGAAAAAAACAAAAAAAAGAAGAATTACAATAGCACATAAAACACCCCAAAGAAATTCCTTAAGCTGCATTAGGATTAATCTAGACTGAAACTTGACAGGACTGTTGACCACTCACAGGCATTCAAGCTCCCATGGCACTGCTGTGATAGCAGAGATATTAACCCTCCAGCTCTGGCCTTACTCCAAAGCCATTAATTAAATCCTCCCTACCTTGTATTCCCCAAATATTTCCAATTAGGAAAATTATTCTTCATTTCATTTTGATATTGCTACTGGGAAATGTTCTGGCACAAATCTCCTGTATCTGATATCCCTTGGACCTTCCCTTCAACACAGCTTGAAATTTTGGATGAATGACATCTTTATATTTAAGGTGTTCTGCCCCCTAATAACCACGCACCATTGGACATTTCATAGAACATGCTGTTCTGATAAAAAATGGCATCGTGCTTATATATTTTAATTTCTTAATCATAAAACATCATAAGAGAAGAAAAGTAAATGGCAACTTCCTGGGTATTTTAATGTACAGGAAGGAATTTCCTGACAAGAAAGCAGAAGTTATGCTAATCAAAACAGAGCTAGGAATTGCCAAGTTGTTTGTTTTTTTTTTCACTCTTAAACCTCTACAGCTGGCTATGTGGGTGTGGAGGAAGAACAGATGGGATGAATTATATATTTAAACAGCCTTTGACATCACATCAAACACCTTGGTTTTTGCTCTGTAAATGGAACTTAACTATTTTTCCATTTACTGCAGTCATAACATTCTTTGCATTTTATTAAAATGTTATAGACTAGACTGGCAATAAAACATATATTAAAATTTATAAGTTGTGCATTACAATGACAAAATTATATCAAAGAGAATATTAAACATTTTATTTTAAATTAATAAACACCAAACAATTCATTTTTATTCTCTGAAAAATGTGTTATTCTATTTCACTAGTTGAAAATTATCCCTTTTCATCTCCCAATATTAAGAACATTTCTAAGTCAATGTTTATCTCAGGAATTTATTCACTTTTTGAGAAAAGAGCATGGCATAGAGGCTGCTGCCAGCAAGAGTCTTCTTGAATTTCTCATAGTCCTAAGTTTATGCAAGTGGAGTTGATTTTTTATCGCATAAAGGAAGAATTTAGGATGGATTCATTACTTTATGCATTAATTCAACAAATATTATTTGAATACTTACCATGTGAAAGATATGGATCTAGGAGTAAAACAAAGTCCTTAACCTCAAGATGCTTACATTTTACTGGGTAAGAGAGAGTAAACACCTAAACAAATAAATGTATGATATCAGGTGGTTATAAGAGGTGTGGAGAGTGGAGATGAATAAGGAGATAGTTGAGTAAAGAATATAATTTACCTAAGGTGGTCAGAGATGGTCTATATGAGAAGGTGCTGATTGAACAGAAATGTGGAAAAAGTGAGCGGGCAATGTAGAACATATGGAGAAAAATTTTTACAAATAATGAAATGGTAAACACAAAATACCTAAGACAGAAGGATGCTTGCTGTGTGTAAGGAACTGTGTGGAGACTGCTGTGCTGTACTAAAGTGAGCAGGGAAAGAAGAGAAGAAATGCTTTGGTGGTAAGAATAATGGCCCTATAGGTATTTTAAAGACATTGGCCTTTCTCTGATGATGTTCAGCACAGCGTACAGGGGCAAGGTGGACAAGGAGTTTACTAATGAGGCTGTTGCAATAATCCAGGTTTGAAATGATGGTGGTTTAGACCAGTGTGTTAAGCAATAGTATTATAATAAGCATTGGTTAGATCCTGGAGGTAATTTGATGGTAAAAATTACAAGTGATCTAATGGATCAAATGTGTATATAAGAGAAAAAGGAGTGAATGATTACTCTGAAGATTTTATCCTTTGCAACTGGAAGAATAAAATTATAATTTAATGAAATGGGTAATAGTGGGTATAGTTGGTTGAATAGTCCTCCTTTATATGGGTAGATTAAATTCTTACCTATCCAAATCTCAATATGTGACCTTATTTGGAAATATGGTCTTTGTAGATCCTTAAGACAAGGAATGAAATGAGATAATACTAGATAAGGGTGAATGGAAATCCAGTGACAATGTTGTTATAAGTGACTAAGTACAAAGACACACAGAAAGCATGAAATGTGATGATGGAGGCAGAGATTTCAGTGATGCCTCTACAAGCCACGGGTCACTAAAGACTGCTGGCAACCAACCAAAATGAGGAGAAAGTCATGGAGTGGATTTACCTTCAGAGCCTCTATAAAGAGCCAGTCCTGCCAGCACCTGGACTTCAGACTTCTAGCCTGCAAAACTTTTAGAGAATACATTTCTTTTGTTTTCGGCCATCGAGTTTGTAGCAATTTGTTATGGCAGTCCTAATAAAAATAACCAGATTGGAAGGTAATAATTTATAATTACTATTTTTTTTTCATGTAACGTGACCATGTTTAGTGAACACCAAATTACAGGGGAAAACTGTGGGGGATCAGAGGATGGGGCTGTGATGAGGGCTGCGGTGGTCTGGGGAGGGGCTGAGTGGTGACAGTACCCCTTTTCTCATGACCTCTCCACAGTCCCATGTGCACAGCAGAAGAGGATAATTAGTCCCACTTAACAGTTGTGGGAAAATGAGTTCCAAACAGGTTCACTGGCTTGGCTAAAGCCACACAGGTTTCTGGTCCTTTCTTCACACCACTGTAACCTGGGGCAGAGATTTGAATAGGTGATAGTAACTAGGTAATAATTTTGAGTAGGTGATAATTTTGTGACAATAAGTATGAAATAAAAAACAAGAGAAGATCTGTTCCTTGGAAAATGATAAGAAAAATATGGCATACACTCTGAGATATTTTCAGTATTACACTATTATTCAAGAGTAGATTAGTGTATTTCTAACCTATTGTTTCATAACTTTAATATCATTACATGTGGCACATTCTTTCTGTGCTTGTTTTGATAGATCAAGGAATAGAGTAAAAGAAACAATGAAGTGAAAATTGTTGAGTAAAAATGAAGAGTTAAAAGGGAAAATGGACTTTATCATTTTGCTTTTGGTGAAATAGATTTTGTTCAATTCTGTACAATTATATAACATATAAGAATTCGAAGCATTGGTATAACATGTACCATTGTCTGCCAACTTATTTGAATCTGTAATTTTAGAAAACTATTATTATTATAAGAGAAATAATTTGCATTACTTATGAAAAGTATAACTTCTCAGTTTTATTAAGGCTTTATTATTGAAATTCAGTTGTTGCTTTTATGGTGGAAGAATTACATTTACCCTCATTCACTTCGCTTAAGTAAAAGAGAACCAAACATAATAGCCTCAAATAGAAGAGGCAAAATCTTTGTTGACACAAGTTCCTCTCTCAGGTAACATGGCCTATACATTTATTCTGCTAAATCTCTTCAAATTTTGTTATTTGTCTCCGTGATCACGGATAGCCGCACATTGTGCTCGGGTTCATCCTCTGCCCTAGCCTAAAGATCCTTGAGGCAGAAAGTGGGGCTACTGTAGGACTCGTTTATTTTTCTTTCAGACATCATTCTGTGTGGACTGTTATCCCATTTGCTAGTTGTTTACGGAAGCAGGGGAAATCTAATAACAAATGCTCCATCATAATGAAAGCAGAAATCTTTTGTTTATTTTGGATAGTTCCTATTCTTTCCAGCCCGCTGTTGCTCAGAGCTCAAACTCTTGAACGAGCTCTTAACCAACTGAGCCACTCTGCCGGCCCGATAGTTTCTGTTCTTAATAGGCTGTTAAATTGATCGATATTTTCACTTCAGATACAATATATTTCAACTCCAGATGTTCTGCTGATGTTTTTATATCATGTACATAGTTTCATTTAAATTCTTGAGCATTTTATAATGTCTTTCAATGTCCTTGTATACTAAATGATGATCTTTCTCATTTCCAGTTCTGTTTCCATTGTCTGAATTTTGTCCTGAATAGAGATGACATTTTCATGTTTTTCATACATCTAGTACTATTTAAAAGGATGCTTGCCATTGTAATATCTTAAGTTTCTGAGTTTTTTATGTATTTTAAAGAATTTTGAGTCTTTTTTGTTTCTTTGATTGATTTGGTTTGGGTAGGCAGGTAAGTTACTTGAGGATACGTTTGATCATTTCAAGGATACATTAAAGTGACATCACTGCTGGTGTTTGTCAGGTTTTTCCATTGTAAGTTATTCTTTGTTCCTCTTTTTCAAACTGTGCTCATTAAAAGAAAGTCACTGTAAGCAGTTTGGTGAGTTATGCTGCACCTTCTTGAAGGCAAATTATTAACATAACTTATTTAGAATCTATTTATTTAGTGGATTTGTCTCTTTCCCCCTCATTTATTTATTTATTTAAGAATTTATTTATATCAGTGTGCACTCATGCATATTTATTTTATACACTTGGTTATAATCCAATATGACTTAATCTGTTTGGTGGTTCTAATGTTTCCAGCTTTGGCCATTGGTAGTTTTTTCAGCTCAGCTTCCAGTAAAGGTTCCTGTGATGTTTGACCTACCCTTTCTGTATGTGGATGGGTGTATATGTGTTTCTTTTCCTCCTTTTTTTCCATTTATTTATTATTTATTGATTTAGTCTCATTCTTACTTTCTGGCACCACAAGATGCTTCAGGTCGGGCTTGTATACATCTAGCTCCAGTCCTACAAGAAGCTACATCTCCAAGGATCCCTCGTTTATTTTATTGAAGAATGACGTTACAAACCAAGATCTGAGTGCTAGGTATATCGTATTTGTTTTTGCTCTTGATTTATTGTCTCACTCACAAAAATGATTTTAAGTGCCTATGTACCAATTCCAATGTTTAGGTCTGTGTGTTTTTCATGTCATGCCTTTTCTCAATTTCCTGCTTTGCCAATTCTCATTTTTCTTTACTCATATGATGCAGCAATAGAGGTAATGAATTGTATTGACTCTAGATTGTGTTCTCTTCTTTTGATGAATAATATATTTTTAATAACTTGCAAATTACTGGACAATCCCCTTGATTTCTAGATATTTGAATTCAGAAAATATTAGGACACTTGTATTTTGATGTTAACCTTAGCCTGAGGATATTCTTTCTGTGAGGTGATATATATACTCTTATGACGTGTCTCTTTTGGGTTTTAATGAAGCCTGTTTTGTTTACTAAACTCTTGCAATAGGCAAGTTCAAACGCCAAATTCTGCCTCTCCAGCAATGTGCAATTGCTGAAATTTCTGCATTCATCCTTAGGCTTCCATCATTGATTGCTACCATTTTCCCTCAAGTCTCACCCTTTGTGTTAACATTTAGAAATCAGCAAATTCATAATTTAAATTATAATTTTAAAAATAGTACCAAATACTACCAACAAGCAAAATAGAATAAATTACTTAATTCTATTCCAGGCATAAGGCAATTAAAAGACTTCCATTCACATACTTTCATATATTTGAGTTATATGAATGAATTTTTAAAAGTCATTTAAAATTATTTCTAATTCTCAAGTATAAAACACTCAATGAGGAATGACAATCTTCTCTAAAATATTTAATTAAAGGAACTAATAACAATCATGGTAGTTTTTCATGAATGAGTGACTGTATACTTATTATTTTTAAATAACTTGCACATTTATTTGTTTACTTGAAATCAACTAACTCTTCCTACAAAATGATGGGATATTTTACACATTGTTTAAATCATAACCTGTCCTTAACTCAGGAAGAGTGAGAATATATCAAGAAGGAAAACATTAGACTAAAAAGTGAAGATCAGGGAAAGGAATTGAAGAAATCAAGCAAATTTAAAAATAATTTCTACTGAAAGACAAATAGGTCACTCATGTTTTTTTGTCTGCTTTGCCTCTGTAGTGCCACTCTTCCTGAAAAGCCCTACCCCCTCATACATCAATATAAATCCTGCACATTTTTTATGGGGACCTTTATTTCTTTCTCTCTATGAGTACTTTCTGAAATCATCAGCCATTGTGATTTACCTTTTCTGAATGCTTATAGAACTTGAAACTGTATTAATAAATCTACCACCTGATTCCATGTTACCTTGTATTATTCTTTAGTTTCTTGTATTGATTTTAAGTTGTTTCTCAAATGTCTAACTGTTAAATTTAAGTGCCTTCAAGTGTCAGATACAAAACAGGGGCTTGGAAAATTCCCAGTGATTTCAGAACAAAACGAGTTGACGAATTAAAGGATGGTTTCAATCAGCTGAGATTTTGGTGAATAGAATAACAATCAATCTACTGTACTATTATAAAATTTTTTAATCAAAATCAAACCCTGAGTATCACACATAGGTAAGGCCTTAGGAAAAGAAAATAGTTTGTCTTTGGCTGTATCTGACTGTTCCTGTCTTACTTATTTGTTCAGAATTCCTACTTATTTGTCCTTTTCTTGAAGTGTTTCCCTCTTAAATTGTTGCTACACCTTCCTTTTCAAACCATCAAACTTGCAATTCCCCCACTAGAGACAGATTATTTTAGATTCAAAGTAGAAAATAAACAAATGAAGTGGTTAAATTAATTTAGATAATATGACTGGTTGTTAGGTTGTACCATTGTAGTTCTGCATTTGTCTTCGATATGGTATTGGAAGTGCTGTCACATCACAGTATAGCCATCTCAACTACATGCATTCTCTCGGTACACTATGCCCTGCCCTCACCCAGTGTCTTTACACTTTCTGCTCTGTTCCTAATGTCTGGAATATTATTTCCCTTCATTCCCTTCATAAATGTTTTAGAGCAAGTAAATACATCACTGTTGGTTTATTTCTTTATATACAAATACATTTCTCTCATTCTATTTGTGTGTGTGTGTGTGTGTGTATGTATGTGTGTATGACTTATATATAATGAGGTTTAAGGTCCCTTTTAATTCTAAAATTCTGTAACAGAATAGCTGCATTGAGGTGACTACTTGCTATGACCCAGGATCTCTGCTAAGTACTTATTATACAAGGCAGGTATTATTACATCTGTCATATGAGGAACCTGAAATTCAGAAAAGAAAATGGGGTAACTTCAAACAGTCCATGAATTGACAGCTACCTCTTCACTAGATTTCATTGAATCCTTTTATCTTTCACTCCACTCAAATGTTTCATCTAATCAAATATATACTGTATTTCCTCATTCTGACTGCAGATGTGTATGTGTGTGTGTGTGTATGTGTATGTGTGTGTGTTTGTGTGTGTGTGTGTGTTTCAAATAAATTAAAACCAGATTGAACTATAGCTAGTTCTGCTTCCCAGAAGCATGGCATAGGTATTTAAGTAGACAGACAACTAAATCTTCATAGTGCTTTTTCTGCTGAGACTTGAAAGAAAGGATAACTGAAATTTTAAAGTCATTATCAACCACTACTAATTCCCTCTCTTATAGGATGGGAGTCTTATTTTATGTGTGGATGGTTGTTTTGTAAAGCAGTACAGATCAAATCAGGATTTTATAAAGCAAAAATAGAACCCAGGATATAGAGTAGAAATGGGATTAATTTACTATGCATAATGATAAAAAATAATGACATAAAAAATTGATCTCCAGGCAACCTGAGGTTAGAAAAGAGAATAAGCAGAGTGTTAAGCAAATAAAGACACACAATAACATGGTTAGAGGTTGACACTTGTGATCAGACCATATGGTAAGGTGAAGAAAAGAATTTCAAGAACAGGGATATACTATTCTTAATGTAGTGTATGTGTGGGTTAGGTCATTAAAAACCCCAGATCATCAGTGTCTATTGGGAGCACCCGGGGAGAATCAAAGAAGGGGCAAGATTTTATATCTTGTGTTATAATACAAGAGGAGAAAAAAAGAGCAGTGGGAAGACATTTGAAAAATGGACAGATTGCAAAATCAGGATTTTTTTTCATAAGTTGTAAGAATAATTGAATTCAAGCTGTCTAAGCTAAACTGTCTCAGATGTCAGAGGACAGAAGGGAGATGAGAAAGCATAACCAATATTTAGAATCCTGAAATAACCATTCATGCAGGTCTACGTTCTTGACTACTGTGTATTTGGCAGACTTTTCTCTTTATTTGATCTCTACCATTTTTTTTGCTGGAATAAAATTAGATAGACAAAATAAATTATACACAACACACACACACACACACACACACACACACACACACACACCTTAGTGGGAAGGAAATAAGTCAAATGCTTTCATATTTTAGTGAATTTAACATTCATCTTGAAAGTAAAAAAATTATAATGCAAGGCCCCTGATTAAATTCTGATTAAGTAGATCTGGTCCCAGGTTAGGATAAAAATTGTGCTACAACAATCAACAGTCAGGTGGTAAGAAATATTAAAAAATAGTGCTTTCTTACAACAATGAGAGACTAAGGTCCAACCAGAGTCATACCTGCATGGTTATCTTTCATAGTTATTTTAAAAATTATTACATTTTGTTTAATTTAACTTATTAAATCTACTTTTTCTCCATTATCTAATTATATTATTAACAAATAATTGTGTTGACTCATGCATCTCAATTTTGGGGTCTCCGTATAGCTAGAGTAATTTTGATTCTGAGACTTAAATTATTGATATAATTTAGAAAAATAATTTGTTGGCAATTTATTGTAATCTACAGAGAATGAGTATAAAAATGTTTCTGAATATAGTATTTTTCATTATTATCACCAGTATATTAAAATATCATTTATTTAGTTTACATTATATTAAACACGCCTTTGTAACTTCATGCATCACTTTTAATATTTTCCTCAAATCTTTTCCAGGAATCAGAATTTAAACACATGCATGATTCTAAATTCATGCTTATTCTTTTCATATAGTTTTAAAATTCATGTTTAGAGATGCATCAACCTTTTATCCAATATGCCCATATTTATTGGTTTCTATCATTTAGTTATCTGATATTAAGGACTCTAGTTAGTATGAAAAGATGATAAAATATCAATAAAAATCATTAAAATTTACTTGTAAACATGTTAGGTTGATTTTTTAAATTTTCAAAGCTTATTCTATGAACGTAAACTGAATTATTTTGTGTTACATTTAAAATTCACTACTTGGACTCACTTGATATAGCAACTTTAATCTCCTGATTTATTTATATTTAAGGTTTATACTAGCTAATTATAAATAAATCTAAGTCCCAAAACTGTTTAATAAGCAAGAGGTTAATAGAATTGTACAATGTTTCCAGAAAGCTTTCCTATTAAGAGAGGTTATAAAGCTAACAACTATCAGAAGTATTATCTAAATCAACCAGCATTATTTGCTTCAAAATTACAGGAAGTAGCAGTACATACATTTTAGACAACTTTTCGAACCTTTATACACATCTCAGTTTGTTCTATGTGTGGATAGCACCTGACTGGCGGTCTCTGTTGCACAGGGATAGGCTGCAGCATATGTGTCATGCCTTCTAGCCTTGGAAATATATTAAGTTATAGTAAAAAGGCATGTAAGTAAGCCAATCATTATACTGCATGTTCTATGACCAATTATTATAAGAGATTCCAGTTTGGGAGTGTTTGGAGTATTTGAGTATTGAAATAATATGGCATATATCTATTCTGTAACATACTCTGCTGTTAAATATAAAAACAGTTTTACTGTACAGAAACCTGGAGACATTAACAGAGCTTCATGTCTATGAAATAGACAGATATATTGACTTAATATTCTCAGTCTTTTATTATTTGATCAAGTTGTTCTCAAAGCAAATTTGAGAGGAAGATGACAGCAAACAGCACAGTATTGAATTCTGTTCATAAAGGAAAACAAAGGAAAATCCACACATAGTGAGAAAGAAAGTAAATATGTCACAGAAACGGGCTGGGCTGAGGGACTCGGATGGGTAAAGCGCCAGTCCTGGTGGCTTGATAAGTGACACATTTATCCACTGGAGGAATTTACTTCTAGGTCTGGCACTCTATACTCTCTAAAGTACCCTAAATACATGTAAGTATGTGATGGCATTGAAAATACATTTTACTTACAGAATTTATTGAGGACAATGCTAGTTCTAGTCAAAGTTTGGATAAAATATTCCCCAAATTTTAGGATTTCTGCAATAGTTTACATATGCAATATATGTAATATATCATATTATATGTATATAATTTTAAAAAATAATACTTATAGTTTTACATTTAAGAAAATGTAAGTTTATGTTTTTAATAAAATTTAATAATTCCCAACTAATTTAGAGACTGAAGATACCCATGTATAAGAAGGAAAAGTTGTGCATAAGTCTTAGAACTTGTACATAAAAGTATTATTCTCCCTTTTGTGAGTGACAGGCCTACAACTTTTATTACCAAAAGACTAATATTTAAAGTCACTTAGAGCTGAGAGCTAATAGACAGCACTTCTGAGGTGACATGAAATCCTGGCAGTACTTCCTACACTACATTTTATATCCACAGTTAAAAAGACATTTTATGAAACCATCTGAAAATAGCTTAAAGATTTGAAAACCACATCTGCAGTAAACTGTGATGTTGAATTCATATATGTCTGACATCAGATAGGTTTTATATCATTTAAATCAATTAAAAAATAAATGATACATACATGTTGAACATTCACATAAATAATTCTGATTTAAATGTTCCAGTAAGAGTTTCAAATGTACATAGGCTTTTCACTTATTATATTGTTTTCACCCAACATTAAGTATTAATCCTTAATATGCATTTAAAATGGTAAGACCGACCTAAGTTTAAGTTGTGCTTGAAATCAGAATGTAGCGGTGCTCAAGAATTTTTTTGGTAAAAGGTAGAATTAAATCCCATTGGCTCCCCAGGGTTCAATTCTTTGAAATCAGGCTCCTTTCTCATTTTTATCTCCAATTTTCCTACAATGCCTAATACATGTGGCACACATTAAAATATCAATGAGATGTCATTGTAAAATAGAAAGAGGCCACAATCTACCAGGAGAAACATATATAAACAAATAATTGTAATAAAGTATGGTAAGAGCTAGGTAAAGATGTAAATATAGTATTTTGGTGAGATAAAAAATGTAGCCATGTATTCCCAATATTTAAAAAATAATTAATTATCTCAGAACATAGATCGGAGTGGTGTTTTGTCTCCTGTGATTCCGTGGAACTATTTTTGTGTGCATTTCAAGAGATGGTTAACTGAAAGTATGACAAATATAACATATTTGGATTATACATATGGATTCAAGGAAAACATAAAGGCAGAGTGGTTGTTGTATGTTTATGAATAGGAAGAAACCAAAAAAAGAAAGAAAGAAAAGAAAAGAAACCATTGTTACTGGAATAACTACCTTCAATCATGTAATATTGGGGGTGGGGGTGGTATGATGACTAAAGCTCATGGTGGGGGTGCGGGTTATCTTCTGGTAGTCTTTCTTTCACCCATGGAGCCATTTCAAAGTTTCCTATTTTGTTCTGATATTTAGGAGGAGAATCATATGAAGATGTTCTCTGGAGTTAGAATAAGCTGAACAGGCCAGCTGCAATCTCAACCAGGCCTCTCCTGTAATCCAAAGCCCCCAGTCGCCTTCATATGTAATAATACAGTCGCAAATTATGCTAAACTCACCTCTTTACATCAAGACATTTTAGAGTAACAGGAGAATGGTCAGCCAAACTGAAGAAACCTTTTTTAAAATGACCGACTTAGTTTTTTCTTTTCAATACTATTTGCCCTGGCAATTTTCATCTCTCTTTCAGGGTAACACATTTTCCTTTTCTTACTTTAATATAATTTTTAATACATTTTAAAGCAATCTGCCTTTTGGACAAAATACAAAGGGTGTCCAAAAAGTACACACATTTTAAGAAAAGAAAACTGTATTAAAATTTTAATACTCAATATATACCGATAACAAAGGATAAATACAAGTCACGTTTGACTTCTGCAATTACAAGTGGTGCTCAAACTGGTTACCATCAGCGTCCAGACACTTCTGATTACGGCGAACTACTGCTTGAGCAACGTTGACCAAAGTGTCCACTTGTATACATTTTTTGGCACCCCTCATACGTAATATGTGAACACAGAGAGATAAGAGATACAGGTAGACTGAGATAAGAGACTTTAAAGATGCTAAGAGTTTAAGAGAAGAAGCCTGCCACTTTCAGCTAGTTACTACAAAAACAACTTGGTTATTTTCTAAAGCCATGGTATTTTTTTTTTAAGTTGAACCATCCTGCCACCTGTTGGCAGCTCAGTGGCAGCTCAGCCCGGGCTGTGAATCAAACCGGGGACCCTGTGGCTCAGAACTCAAGCTCTTGAGCAAGCTCTTAACCAAGTGAGTCACTCAGCCATGGTAATTTTGAGTGTATATAGTTTGATCTGGTCAAGGTTATGTTGGATTTTGACTCCAGTGATGGCAGATTAAGGCTGGACATGTTATTGGGTATGATAACCTGGTTAATGAGCTGAAGCTAAGATCTTTGAGTTTATTTTCTCTTGAAGAAAGCACTATCTTCCTCAGTCTGTATTTGCCCAGTTTCTTGTTGCTCCCCATTCCTCCCTCATTTAATGTAGCTATTTGGTTATTTTCTCTATGATTCAGTAGCCATATTATGGCCCCACCTGGAGAAAAGAAAAGTTTGTTTGCTATGCATCACCCAAGTGGAAGATGTATGATAAATAAAAATAATTAAAGTATTATGTAAAAATGTGATATCTCAACAAATTCTCATAAAGGCCCCATTTAGCAATCAGTATCTATCACCTACCTCTGTGACCCTGGATTTAACGCCTTTTTGGAAAAATCTTCAGTCTATGTCTGCGCATTTTAGGCTCTGATTTTTTCATACACATAATATTTTTTACTTCCTTCTTTCATGGAATAACCGTAGTTATTCAAGCAGGTATCGGTTAAAAAAATCTTGTCTACAATTTTAGGGTTTTGAAACTGGATATGGGAGACAGACATAGGTGCCCAGTGTACCCTCTGTATTCCATTTATTTGTTTAAATCCACATTTTAATACTCTAAAATAAAATTAGTATGTTTTCTAGTCAAAAGAACGCCCCTATAAAGAATAGACTCAATAATAAGCAAGCTTAATTTTACTTTAAATTACATTGTCAGCTTTATGTAAAACATTTTATGTTCTTAAAAATCATAATAGACTCTTCACTGAGCTCATGATGTGTTTTTTTCCCTGTTATAATATCGCAGAACCAGCAATTGTTCTTAAATTTAGTAGATTGTTTCTCCTCCACAAGTGTTATTATATCAGCCTTTATTCTAATAGCCATACCTTCTTTTTTCTATTTATAAAGGACACTTTGAATTCTCATTATTTTATCCAAGGTGAAACCTAGCCTTCCTAACGTGGCATAATCTACAAAGAGAAGTTTTATACCTTCCAGTCCATCATTATGGACAGTGATGAAAGCATAAAACCCTGAGTTTAAGATGAATCCTGTAGGACACCAGTTGTTATATTGTTTGCCTCCATACTGACCCCTATTTATGGCTTTCTGATTACAGTTTAGTCAGTTGCCCACTGATATAATAGCTATATAATCTAAACTATATTTCCTGAGTACATTGATAAGGATATTAAGCTCAGTATACTATACACTAAGGACTCAAAAACCTTGCTAATGCTACATTAATGTTAGTACATCACAGTGGTATTTATGAATACCCCAAATCCCTTGGAGTTATACTTGGCAGGAACTCAAGATATAATAGTAAGGAAGTCACCAACCATCTGTCAGTACAGCTGGGTAAGGGTAACAAATTCATAACAATGGGGAAACAAATTTAAAGCCCTAGGTAATCACTGGTGACATTTCCAGAAAAGGTTTGGTTATAATGTACCATTTTAAAAATCTAAACACTTGCTCTGCAATACTCAAAAATGTCCATTTTTCCCTGTTTCCAGTTAATGATCTCAGTGAATAATCGCAGAACATTACTATTGTGGCCAATTGTTTTGCTGTGCTTAACACTCAAAGAGCAAAAGAACAGTCTTGATTTTCAATAAGCATCCCAATTATATCACAAGTATCAATGAGTAAAGAATTCCCTCATGTGTGTACATAGAGTAATAATTGAAACCCCAGTATATGGGTAAAATGACCTCCCTTGTTATCAATTTCCAGATTAAATTATTTAATACTGATTAAAATGATTGACAAGCAAAGAGTTAAGAAATAAGCTGTAAAATGTGTCAAATTTTCACAAGTAGATCTTCCATATTTCTAAACTACTCATATTAAAACAAAATAAAGCAAACAAAAAATTTAAATATTTTGCAAACTTTATCATACGTTAGAATTATAATTCCTAATTGTGTCAAAGTGCACTGCAGGAAATAGAAAATCCTAGCAGAAAAAGATATAATAAAAAAGAATTTGGTTCTTAAGAATCATCACAATGACAGGAATTGCTTATCACTGAATATTAATCTCGTGAACACACCATCATATCTGCAATTTACAGAACATGAATCAGCTGCCTTAGAAGTGCTCATGTATTATATTTTAGGTACCTAGATTCAGAAAAGAAAATTACCAAGAAAAAAATATTGCTTCTTACTAAAAAAATAATAATAGTAACATTTTGAATTGTCAATAAGGACTTGATACATATTTTGTGACAAGTTTAAGTTGATAAATATTAGTGAAATATGATGTCATATTTACTTCTTAGGGACAATATGCTCTGAGTCTATTTTAAGATAGTTGTGATGAAGCATACATTTTAAGTATATATTAAGGTAAGAAAATAAAATCTGATAAACTTATTTTGGTATTTTATTTGCTACACATTTTCTGTAGAGTATGCTTATGAGAGATACACATTTACTTCTGTGAGAGAGCATGTTTTTAAATCTCCATTTGATTTTAATTATAATGCTGATTTGAACTTAAACTGAATCATTAAAATACAATTTATTAAAAACATCTTTCTCACACTGGTGAAATTTCTTCATCTATGCTGAGAGAATCTTGAAGGTGGCATCTTTACAAAAGCAGGAGTACTAAAAAGTAAGGGACAGATTAACTTATTGAAAGAAACTAGAACTGAAGACAACAATAAGACTTAGAATTGAGGTGTGATTTCAGCATCCCTCACTCTCTGTTCAATGGACTAAGTTTGGGAACCACGAAACAAAGTATATCTCAAGCAAAGAGCTAGTCACTGCAGTTACAGAGATGGAGTGTCCATTAGGATAAAAGCAGTGGGAGAAAGTCTACATATGGAAAGATAGGCCGTCATTTGGAAACCCATGTGAGTTTCTGCTTTTGAGTTTCTTGTTTGGTTGGAAAGATTTAGAGGTATAATAAATCAGCAATCCAGTCTCAGGGTTGAATAATATGATGAAGTTTTTTTTATTTGTTTGTTTAATGAGATTTTAAGGGTGAAATCTTTTGGAATACCTGAAAGCTTTAGAAAATATGTAAACTTCTTAATTTGTTACTATTGATTTTCTCCAGCTATTTTACAAGTTTTCAAACCTTAAAAGACATGTGTTTGAAATAGTTCTTCTATTCATGAGGCCATAAGTCTATAGGCATTTCTATATGAACAGACGTAGACTTGGTTATATTGAAAGTGTTTATGAATATTTTCTAATCCTTGCAGACAAATACTCATGCATTCACTGCTCCCTACCCAAACTGACCCTCACGTACAGACAGCTGCCCCCCTATTTTTTAATATACAGTTAATATTCTCTGTCAGTCCAGAATAATTAATGGCACTGACTTCACTAGACTGGGCAAGACTGCTGGAACAGTCGTCTATTCCACAGACTAAAGAAATTATACTATAAGAGAATAATGCTGAAAACAATGTTAGAGGCAATTTAGTTGAGTTCCCTCATTTTAAAGGTTGAGAAGGTAAGATTTGCTTATGTTACCCTTCTTAATTTTTCCATACTACACATGGTGATGCAGGTTACGTTTTGAGACCACTTTTCAATGCTCTTGAAATGAGTTTTATTTATGTAAAATATGTACAAAGAATAGTGACGGTGATATATTACTTACTGCTCATGGATCACATTTTCCTTATTCTTTCTATATCTTATAATCTTTTTTTATCTGTTCGACATTTTGAGTGATATATTTGAGGGAGTCTGGGATATGTATATATATGAATATTAATGGATATTATGTTTTACAATGGCAGGCATTTAATATAACATTATTTTGATTTTCTCAGACTTGGTTTAATGCTTTGTTAGGGCTACTTTATTTCTGTTGTCTCCTTAGTGTTAGGAAATGGTTCTCACTCCAGAGTTTGATCTTTACTTTTAATATCTGACCTTTCTGGACTCTCAGATGGAAGCCCCACAGAACTCAGCAGTATCTACTCTGGACTGAGAGAAACTCCAACATATCCCAACACAGCACAATCTTAGTACTTTTGATAATCTCTAACTCCAGCATCAGTTATTCTCTGCCAGGCCTGTGGCACCTTGCTCTTGGTATGTATAACTGAGTCATCACCAAGGACTCAAGGAGAACCCCCAAGCCAACTTCTGGAGATGCCTCCCATGGTTCTCCCTTTTTTTCTCATCAGTACACTATGCACATTCCAACTACTTCAGCAAGATTGCTGGTTATCTTTGCCTCCTCAGCTCAGCAAGACCACAGCTCATTGCTTGAGTTCGACCTTCCTAATCCACAGTAGGAAACTGTTTCTAGGGAAATTGCAGGGTGAAAGGGTGCTCAGCTCATCTGTTTCCTTTTGTTCAACTATCACAATCCTCTTCTATTATCCAGTGACTTTATATCCATCATTTTCGCTCATGAATGGAAGTCCATAATATTTATATGAGAGCTATTTATAAGTGAATTTAGTAACGGTAGTCATATGGACAAAAAATTGTGCAGTATATTTCCTAAAGATAATTGTTTCAAGTATGCTTTCATTTGAAAATGAAAAAAAAAATCAACTGAAATTATTTTTACTGCTGTATCCTATATTCTTCTTTTACCTTTATGACAGGAAAAATCTTGAAAATTTCATGACTTATACTGCATTCCCATTCTCTACCACATTCATATGTAACATTATTAGAAAATCCAAATGCATGATCCTTTTGTGAATGAGTTAGAAGTGAAATCACTTGTTCTATGATAAAAATGGAATTAAGAGTACTATTTTTTATCTTTTGGTAAATGATATTGTTTTCATATTTTGAGGTGTTAGATTATAAGTATAACATATAATCACAAACAGAAATATTTTATTTAAAGATGGAAATATATTTAAAAGCTTATTACAATAAGTTGTTATAAATTCTCCTTTTTTCATCTTTAACTGTTCATACAGTATTTCTAGAAAAATCACAAGTCTACAAACCCCAGTAAGAATGTCTACAAATCTCTAGAGATTTCTCATTAGTCCTTGGGAACAAACCCATTTCCACAATATCCCTGCTATTCCTCCATGTGTCACAGTTACTCAGTGTAGCTCCATCTGGCTCAGTTGTCCTAGCCTGTTACATTCACCACTACCTTGCCCATCTGTTAGGTACTGAAGCTGCTCTACTTGGTGCAAATTCAAGCAATAACCTAAGTTTTCCTCAGAATCACTCCTCCCTGAAATAACTATAATATTTTTTATTAATTAAGTTCAAGACCTCTAGGTGACTTTCCAATAAGTTCTTGCTCAGGAAAAACATCAGTATCTTTTCTCCCAACACAAATACAGCTTTACTTCTCATACTCCTTTCTTCATTTTGACTGGGAATGTCAGTGGAGAATTATGACAAAACTTTGTTTCTTTGTACACATTGAGTTCACCCCCAATACAAATAGACTATACAAATAGACTTCTAAGACCAATGACACCATTTTGATGAACCACTTTGATTTATTGAACTCAGCAGAGGGGGTGAATAGAAACTTAGGTTCAAATTGAGTTGCTGCTACTCTAATAATAAATCTCTTGGTCACAAGAATCAAATAATAACTTATTTGATTATTTAAGATAAAATAAGTGTGTATTATAAGGCAAAATGGCAAGAGAATCAAAGTACAGGCAAGGATCTGGCCTCTGGAACACAGGTATAGCAGGACAAGCTCTGGGAAACACAGGAAGTTTTCTATTTGCCTCTTCTCTCTGTTTCATAGCTAATTACTATAATTGACCTATTACCCATTATTATATAATATCTGTTATATAATTATCCCCATATTATGGGATAAAATTAGTAATTAGTATGGTGGATTTATGCGCATACAATTCATTGATTTATTAGCGGTATATCTTTGGGAAGGTTACTTAACATCTCTCCTTGAGTCTCCTGACTTGTACAGTGGGGATAGTAAAGGCACCTGCCCCATAAGATTGTTCTGTGATTAAGTAGGTATGGGTAAATAAAGCACGTAGGACAGAGTCTGGCACATGGCACCTAACAAAAGTTGTCTATTTTTATTTTTTAACAGTAAGAGAAACAGTAAGAGAGAAAGACTTTGGATCATTTTTATGGTCTAGATTAAGGACAACCATGCTAATAGATATATTATTTTATGTTTGAATTAAATAACTTTATGCATACCAAATTTGGTATGCTGTAATTTTTTTGTATTCCTATCTTATTTTTAATTAAACTTTTATTTTGAGATTATTGTAGAGTTATAGCCAGTATATTGAGATTGATATAGCTAAGATACTGAGTATTCCCATCACCATAGGATCCTTCATGTCTCCCATTTATAACCACCACCCACTCCCTTCCTCTTAACACCTGGCAACCACAAATCTGTCCTTCATTTATATAATTTTGTCATTTAACAAATGCTATGTAAAGAGAATCACAGTGTGTAGCCTTGTAAATGGGCTTTTTTTGTTTTCACTATCTTTTCTCTGGAGATTCATCAAATTTTTACATCTATCAATAATCTGCTCTTCTTTCTTGATAAGTACAATTTATGGTACATATGGATCACAGTTTGTTTAACCACTCACTGAAAGACATCTAGGTTTGTTTCCAGTTTTGGTCTATTACTAAAACAACTGTGTATGTATACATTTATATGTCAATTCATTTTTATATCTTTGTATAAATAACAACTATTCAGTTGCTGAATTTTATGATAGTGGCTGTCTCTCTTCTATTTTCGCTATTCTCATAGTTGTATAGTGATCTTTGTGGTTTTAATAGCCTCTAATGGCTAATGATGCTTAATTTATTTTTATGTGCTTATTTGCTATGCATATTGTCTTCAGTGAAATGTCTCATCATGTAATTTGACAATTTCCTAATTGACTTTTTTTCTGTTGCGTTTTGAGATTTTAATTTATTATAAATACTACTCCTTTGTCAGAGATGTGGTTTGCACATTTGTTTGCCCACTCTGTATATTGACTTTTTATCTTCTTGACGAGTTCTTTCATACAGGAAACATTTTAAATTGATGAGGTCAAATTCATCAAATTTTCCTTTTGCGTGTTCTGCTTTTGGTGTTGAAAGGGGCCAAAGTTTTGCCATCCTAAAGCTGCCTTTTAGGAAAATGATTTTTAATCTGGTTAATAAGAAAAAAACGACTCAGTAAGAACCTGTGTACCCTCCACCTCACCCTACTCTTTCCTGCCTAGGAGATTCAGATGGAAAAACCTGCTTTAGGAAGGGAATCTTAATTAGCATTAAACAGGAAGACTCCAAGCCTATTGACTAGACAGATAACCTCTTTCCCCCATCCCCTTGTTTTCTGGGTTGCCTTGCAAAAATGTACCTGCCATATGTGTCCCTCTTCCTCAATTACCTGCAAATCACCCATTTTCACTTTTAAAATCTAAGACCAATTCCCCACTTTACTCCTTGGTCCAAAATGACATGTATAGCCAATTTTGCCTCACTGTCTTTGGGAATTTTCATGCTTATGTGAATTCCCCCTGCACACATTAAATTTTGATTTTTCCTATCAATCTGTCTCTGTTAATTTTATAATTAGACTAGCTAGCAAAATTTAGAACATGGTAGAAAAAGTATGATTTTAGCACCAACAGTGTCAAGCTTAAAAGTGTTTTTCTTAATGTTAGAGCTTAACTGTTCTCTCTTATTATTTTTCTACAAGTTTTGTAATTTTGTTTCACATTTAAATCTGTGATCCATTTTAGGTTAATTTTTCTATAAGGTGTGAGACTTAGGTCAAGGTTCATGGTTTGTTTGTTTTTTTCTATGGGTGTCCAATTGTTACATCCCATTTATTGAAAAGACTATCTTTCCTCTATTTAATTTCTTGTGTACCTGTGAAAAAGAAAATGATTGTGAAAATTTTGTTTCATATGGAATTTCTATTCTATTTCATTGATTTATGTACCCACCCCTCTGACAATAACCACACTGACTGGATGAGTATAACTATAAAATAAATCATAAAATGAGGTAGATGTTTTCTTTTCAATAAAATAAATCATAAAATGAGGTAGATGTTTTCTTTTCACTTTATTTTTTATTTTTTTCAAAATTGTTTTATCTATTCTAGTTTCTTTATTTTTCGGTATAAATTTTAGAATAATCTTGTCTATATTTACAAAACTTCTTGCTGGGATATAGAAAGAAATTGTGTTAAATTTGTATATCAACCTGGGGAGACTGGTCTTCTATAGAGTGTTCAGTCTTCTAGTCCATAAGTCAGAAAGTAGCTCTGCTTATTTAGAAATTCTTTAATTTCATCATCATTTTGCAGTTTTCAGCATATAAGTTCTGAACACGTTCTGTTAGATTTAAACCTAAGTATTTCATTCATTTTAATCAATTATACATAGTATTGTACTTTTCATTTTCCTCTCCTTGGGTCCATTGCTAGAATAGAAATATAATTTACTGTTGTATGTTTATCTTACCTTCTGTGATGTTCCTGAAGTCACTTATTAAATCTAGGAGTTTTTGTTTTTGTTTTTAGACTCCTTGGGATTTTCTACTGAGACAAGCATGACAACTGCAAACAGGTATGTTTTCATTTTTCGCTTTCAGTCTCTATGGCTTTTATTTCCGTATTTTGCCTATTGTGTGGGCTAACACTATGTTGAATAAGAGTGGTGAGAACAGACATACTTGCCTTGTTCGTGATCTTAGGCGAAAATTATTCAGTTTTTCACCATAAAGTATGATGTAAGCTGTATGGGTTTTTTTTTAGATAACTTCATCAAGTTGAAGGAGTTCCTCTCTATTCCTATTTTTCTGCTAGATTTTATAATGAATTGATGTTGGATTTCATTCATTGCTTTTGTTGGTATTGATTGATATTATCATGTGTTCTTGTTTTACCTGTTAATGTGGTAGATTACATTAATTGATTTTGAAATATTTAACTAGTCTTACATTCCTGCAAACAATTCGACTTGACTATGATTTATGACTCTTTGCATATATTTCTGAACTCTATTTACTAATATTTTAAGAGGTTTGTGTTTTTTTCCCTCTATATTAACTAGGAATACTGGTCTGTAGTTATCTTCTTTTTTCTTTTCATATTTTGTGGTCTAATTTCCATATCAGGATAACACCAGTTTTATGAAATAAAATGGGAAATGTTCCCTGTATCCTAGAAGATATTTTGTAGAATTGGTTTTAATTCTCTTTTAAACATTTGAAAGAATTCTCCAGTCAAACTATTTGGGCCTTTATGTTTCTATTTTGGGAATTTTAAAATATAAATTCAATTTACTTAATAGTTATAGGGCTATTTAAATTACATTTTATGGAGTTGGTTGTGATAGTCTGTGTTTTTCAAGAAATTAGTTCATTTCAACTAGTTTATCAAATTTATTTGTAACATTCTTTGCTACATGCAAGATCTATTGGTTAAGTTGTGTCTTGACTTCTTTTTTTTTTTCCTCTGTCAATCTTGCTGAGGTTTGTCAATTGTATTAATTTAAAAACACTCCCATTTTATCGTTTTCTTTATTGTTTTTCTGTTTCCAATTTCATTGATTTATTCAGCTATTATTTACTTTTTTTCTTGCTTATTTTTGTGTTTATTTCATTCTTCTTCTTATACCTTCTTGAAGGAAACTGCAATAATATAGTTGAGTCATTTTCTATTTTTTTTATTACTTTCAGATGAGGAATAAATGAGAAAACAAAACAGAAATAGACTCAGAGATATAGAGGAAAAAACTGATGGTTGCTAGATGGGAGGGGGGTGAGGATTAGGGAGAAGTGAAGGGATTAGAAAATAAAAATTAGTAGTCACAGTATAGTCATAAGAATATGAAATACAGTATGGTAATATAATCAGTAATATTGTAAAGATTATATAGGTTGCCAGATGGGCACTGGACTTATTAGGGAGAACACTTTATAGACTGTGTAGATGTCTGACCACTATGCTATATAACTGCAGCTGAAGTAGAATAATATTGAATGTCAGCTATAATTAAATATGGGATGTAAAGTACAGCACAGGGAATATAGCCAGTGGTATTGTAACAGCTATATTTGATGTCAGAGTGGTAGTAGATTGAGGGGGTTTATCACTTTGTGAGCAGTGCAAATGTCTAATTATTACATTGTTTTGTACACCTGAAACTAATAAAAAAACACTTGATGATTTATATAATGTATTAGGTACTAAAATATTTATACAGTATGGGGAGCATAATTAGTGTATTTTTAAGAGAATTTTATTAAAATATAGCTAGCATACAATATGTTAGTTTCAGGTATATACATTAGTTATTCAAAGTCACTTTCTATTTTCTAATGTAAGCATTTAGTGCTATAAATTTCCCTCTCAGCATTGTTTAATACGTTTCACAAATTTTGATATATTTTCATTTTCAGTCAATTCAATGCTCTTTTTTATTTTTCTTGAAACTTTTTCAATAACCCATGGGTTATTTAGAAGTGTCTTGTTTGCAAGAGTTAGGACACTTTCCTGTTATCTTCCTATTATTAATTTCTAGTTTGATTCCACACTTCTATGATTTCAATTATTTTAAATTTGTTAAGGTTTGTTTTAGCCCAGGGTATGGTCCGTATTGGTATATATTCTGTTCACTTGAAAAGAATGCATATTCTGCTGTTTTAAAGTGGATTGTTCTATAAATGTTAATCATGTTGTTGAGCTCTTCTATATACCTGCTGAATTTATCTCTAGTTGTTTTATCAATTGCTGAGAGAGAGACACTGATATCTCTAAGTTAATTGTAGATTTGTCTATTTCTCCTTTCAATTGTATCAGTTTTTACTTCATATAATTTTACCTCATATAATCTATTGTTTGGTATAATGCCTTCTTGGAGTATTGCTGCTTTTATCATTATGTACTCTACCCTTCTCTGATAATTTTTATTGCCCTGAAGTCTACTTTATCTGACATTGACATGCCACACACATTTTCTTTTTTAACATGGTATACCTTTTTTTATACTTTTGCATTCAACTTGCCTTTTTCATTATATTTGAAATGAGATGCTTGTAGATAACATATAGTTGCTCATATTTTTAACCCACTCTGCCCATCTGTTTTTAATTGGTATATTTAAACTATTTACATTTAACCTAATTATTATTGTGTTAGGGCCATGTCTTCGATTATCTTCCAGTTTTTCTTTCTGTTTATTCTTTCATTTATTTTCCTTTTTCCTGCCTTTCTCTGTGTTATTTGGACATTTTTAGAGTTCCATTTTTATCTATCTATAATATTTTTAATGTATCCCTGGCATAGATTTTAGTAGTTGCTCTAGGTTAAAAGATAGGTAGATAGATAGATAGATATAAATATAGCCAGATAGATATAGATACAGATATATAAATTATTACAGTCTACCAATGTCATCATTTTACCACTTTGTGTGAAATATAGAAATTTTACTTCCCTTCATGCACCTTTACCCTCCTCCATTGATATTGTAAGTTATCATATATATTTTCTCTATATATATTTACAATCACCACATTCAGACATTGTTATAATTGCTTAATATGGGGCATTTTCAGCTATTATTTCTTTGAGTACTTTTTTCAGCTATGCCTACTTTTTCCTCTTCTTCTAAGACCCAAAGATACAAATGTTATAATTCTTTTATAGTTCCACTGGTTCCTGAGGCTCTGTTCATTTTCTTTCTTCAGTCTATTTTCTCCCTGTTGTTTAGACTGAATAATTTCTATTTGTCTGTCTTCCAATTCACTGATTCCTTCTCCTGTTTCTTCCATTTTAGCATTGAGTTTATTAGATTATTTTCCACTGTTAATATATTTTTTTAGTTTTAAAATTTACAGTTGGTAATTTTTTTACATTTTCCATTTCTTTGGTGAGATTTTTATACTATTTTTGGCATTTTTCAAGCAACTTCATTATTGTTTATTGAAGAATTTCTATAATGGATGCTTTCAAATCATTGCCAGATAATTCTAACAGATTTTATCTCATTATTTGTATCTGTTTATTGTGTTTGCATTTAGTCTGAGAGCTTCCTGGTTTTGGGTATGATGAGTAATTTGATTAAAGCCTACACATTTTGAATTTTTGGTTATGAGACTCTGGATCTTAGTTAAGCCTTCTATTTTCACTGGATTCTCTAACACAGGTGCCGTCGTCATCTTCTTATTGCCAGGACAGATTAAGAATCCAGATTCCCCTCTTAGTCTTAATTGACAACCATGATTAGGAGGTGGGCTAACTGGTATTACTGTGTTGGGGTGGGAGTTACAACTTTAAACTCTACAGTAGGCGTCTAGTTAATGCCTCCGACATGGTTTTTACTGACACCACAGAGGGAGTGGCCTTATTACAGCCAGGTGGTGTTGAATGTAGTGACTTACCACTAGGCTTGTGAGAAGATGAAATAAATGTACTTTCCCCTATTCCTTCTACTAAGTACAATAAAAACCCTGGACATGACATATAAAACAAAACTAAGAAAACCGTGAAAGATGGCAGGCTGGAATCACAAGTTGGTTAGTTCCCTGAGATTTCTTTCCCCTCATATATGCCAGATTTGGAGTTAAAGAGGCAGACAACCTGGAAACACCAACGGATACCAACAAGAAACATGCCACAACTAAAGCCTGCTCTCTCTAGCCAAAGGACCAGGAATCGAGTAGCTAGTAACATAGAACTCTTAAGAATTCTGAGAATTCTACTCTATTCCAGAGAAACACCACAAAAGAAAAAAAAAAAAAAGAAGAAGAAGAAGAAAAGCCTCACTCCACCCAACAGGGGAACCTAGACTTTCATTCTCAGAAGACTGTAAAGAGGATTGTACAATCATCCCCATGCTTCCATCCCCCTAATCAGTGAAGATTACCTCTATCCAGAACCAAGGAGAGAGTCATCCCTCTCCATATTGGAAAATACTTTTATTTTTAAATATATAAAAAACATCTTAATTAAGTAGCATATATAGTTAGGAAATTTAAAACATGGCTTTAATTCCAACTTTCCTGGCAAATACATTGTAAAGGGAAAAAATGATGGATAGCTATCCAAGAAAGTAAAATACAGCAGCTTTTCAAGAAAAATAAATCAATTTCTCTCATTCTAAATAGGACAGTAATTCATTGAGTGTTTTGTGAAATATAATAATAGTACCATTATTTTGCAAAACAAAATGATCTGAGTATGATTTAAATAAATAGAAGAGAATCAAATATATTTAACAAAAGTAATACCTTGATCAGAGTTACCTGACCTTTTCCTGTTACATTTCTGACTTACTTTATATTTCTAAGAAACAAGAGGAAAAGGTTGCAAAAGCCAGATTTTAAAATGGTTTGCACATTTCTCTATGCTCTCAAATTCATTATATGCAGATATGTTAGCTATCCATCATTCTCTTAAGATCTGCACTCATGTAAATCATGGCAGCATTAATTTTACTACTGTGAATTCAAAAATGCCCTTTGAAATGCTACTCATTTCTGTAGGACACATTCTTAGCAAGAAAAGAGGGTATTTTAAAATTAAATGACATATTCATGGGCCAGCATAATGATTTCTTCCACATACAATAAATTCTCTTTGGAATGTCTGTGCAAACAGCCTGAAATTTCTTGAACTATGGATATAGCAAATATTCATATGTTCCTCCTTAAAGAAAAAGTTTTAATTATCTCGTAAATAGCATGCAGAAATTTTATTTGTGGCATGAGAATTATACTTTTCTAAACTAGAGTATATTTATATCAATTAATTGAAAAATAATATCTCATTTTTTCCTATTTTTAATATATTAACAATTATTAAATTAGTTAATAATCATAAAATTGAAATTTTCCAACATTAGTATTTCTGCTTCTTTAATATCTACATTATTTTTACAGTTTATATAATTTGCCAGTTTTTTTAAAAATCATGTTTTGTTATTTTCATTTAATCATTACCTAGCATCTAATAAGCAAGTGAGGAAAAATAAATAAATAAGTAAAAGTTAAATATAATAATTTTTTAAGAGGGTACTATTTTCCATTTTTCAAGTTTGAGAATTGATACATGAAAATATAATTTAAAGTATCTGAAAAATAAGATTTTCTATGCAAGGAACTCTAACTAATTTAAGCCAGGAGTGGTTTTTATTTTTTTGTTTTTTCTGTTGTTTTTTTGTTTGTTTGTTTGTTTGTTTTTGTTTGTTTTGTTTTGTTTTAGATATAGAACTAGCTTAAAAATTTTAAAGAAAGACATTTACTTTCCAAACATTTTGCTAGATATGCAAATGGAAATAGTGTATTTTCCAAGCAATATATGATTGTTATGTTTTAATACATATTTTGAAAGAAGTGTTTAGAGGAATTAATTCATTAGCAAATAAAAGTATATTTTTGCAGAGCACAAATGTAATTTTACTATGAATCAACCACAATGGAATCATAAAAGCCTCTATGAGTGGACAGATTATGTGCAATGAATTTCCAGTATATAAGGATCATCTTGGTAAATTAAATACATGCAATTTGGGGTGCTAGGCTAACAATAGAACAAAGACTAAGTGGCGATTTACAAATATTTTCTAAGGTACTTAAGCATTGAGCTAATAGGTTGCTGTTGTCATAAATACAAGAAAAGATAATGGCAATAAAATGTTTAAAGATCACACTTTACAGAAAGGCCAAGAAACTTTTAATCCATTACTGATTGAGGTGCTACAGAAGGCTACAAAAGTACATTAGTTCAAGAAAGGCATGCATATTTTCACAACGAATAATACCCATAACCTATTAAAATAAGCAAATAAAAACTTACCAGAATAAGCTATAAATGGCACACAAGAACACACACACACACACACACACACACGCCAAATACTTCAGGTATTTAACTCATTTTCCTTCAAGAAATATCCTTTTAGAATTTGAAATTCATTTAAAAAATTGGATAAACATGGTTTATCTCTAATTATTAAATATATCTCTTAAAATAGGTGCTTACCATAGATAGCAATGCTTGATTGTAAATGTGCATGTCTATGCACGTGTGTGTGTGTGTGTGTGCGCGTGTCTGTTGATTCACATGTATCTGTAGTGATTCTTTCATTGAAAAATATCTTGAAAATAACCAAAAAGTTGAATTCTTTAAGTAAATTATACAGGCTAAGTTATACACTATTTTTCATTGGTTACTTATTTATTCACTTATTTTTATTTAATCAACCAATAAATACTGATATATTGCTATAAGTCCAGTATTGTTCAAATGTTTTACAGCTATTAGTTCACTTCATCTTCACAACAACTCTGTCAGGTATCATAATTACCCCCCTTAAAGAGATGAAATAATTGAGGTACAGTGGAATTTAGTAACTCGTCCAAGATCACACAGCTAATGTGTGAGGCGATATTTAGCCTAAGCATTCTGTTTCCAAGGCCCTGTGCTACTTTAATAGGACATATATCATGGTTTTTCTATGTTTAACATAAATAACATGACTGTATATATATTAATTTTATTTAACATGACTAAATACATGAATAGTGAGGCAGCTGTCCTGAAAGAAAACTGCCAGGAGTTGTTGTGATTATCTTTCCCAATGGACTGCAAGCACCATGAGGCAAGGACTACATTTGTTTGTACTTATTATTGAATGCTCAGCATATAGAGCAGCATGTATGTTGGTCGAGTAAATAAACAAGATGATCATTCAATAAATTAAGAAGATAATACTGTCTGCAATATATGCCACACATAAAACTTTTGGGATTGAATTCAGTGATTCTTCTGTATTTTCCTGTAGCAATTCTTAGGGCACTAAACAGTTTTAAAATGTTTTAGTAAAAATATTACTTCAAATGCCAAATTAACTTTTTAAGGTGGTAATAAGTTTGAAATGAGTGATTTAGTCATCCTTATCAGGGACTATCTGCCCACCAGGGCAACATTTTGTGAGAAAACAAGGGGAAGAAAGTAGATACATTTGCTTACGGAGGTGGAGTGGGCAATAGCTAAAGGAAGAACATTATGAGAAAAACCTGTTCACTTTAGATGTAATTAACCCCCTTGTGCCATCTGCATTATTAATGTGATGAAATTATTATACTGTCCTAATATATCTGAATATCTATTCATGTTTTCCCCACTAAATAAATAAAATGATTGAGTAAGAGATGACATTTGCTTTAACTGTTCATTATGGAATATTTTTTCTGAAGTCTGCTAAATGCAAACTATTAAATGGTTGGTATTTCATGAGAAGTTTGAACCTAATTATATGAAATGTCATCGTTTTATTTATTTAAAAGATTTGTAAAATTGCTCAGCAAACAAAAAAGATGAATACCTGCATTCCTATGATATTTAAATTACCCTATTAATTTAAAATAATTTTTAAAAGGTAAGTTAAAATGACAATAAACGTAGTTTATATTTATAATCAATTTCAGTTATTATGGATAATTTAGAATCCTATGGGGTGAACTTTTATATACCATCTTGTAAGTTAGCTTATTGAAAGAGGTGGTATGACAAGTAATGTGTACTAAGTTAGAATGGAGATATTTTAATGCATTTTCAATTGAATGTGATAACTCTAAAGTAAAACATTTAATGAAATGTGCTTCTTAAAGTATTCTGATATTTAAAAATGTAAAATACATAATAATTTTAGATTGATATGCCTTTGCATTGATTTTCAGAGAGTTTAGTATAAATATTAAGTTATTTTAAATGTGAAAATGAGTACTGAAACAGATCTCAAATGCTTTTTTAAAAATATGTTCTGTGTTGGGCCAGCTGAGTGGCTCAGTTGGTTAAGAGCTTGCTCAAGAGTTTGAGCTCTGAGCAACAGCGGTTCAAGTCCAGCCCGAGCTGAGCAGCCGCTGAGCTGCCAACAGGTAGCAGGATGGCTCAGCTAAAAAAAAAAAAAAAAAAAGTTCTGTGTTAAATGTTCATTTATTGTTGCATTTTGGGAAATAATTTTGTTATGTCCATTGGTAGATTTGTGTCAGAATGAATATATATATATGTATATATATATATATATATATATATATATATATATATCCCTATAGAGAAAATAATAGATTTAATAATGTCTGAGTTACAGATTATTATCTATCTATCTATCTATCTACCTACCTATTTATCTATCTATGATCTCCTTAATTTATAAAATTTACCCACTATTTACATTATTATCTCATCTGGTGTCAGGCTTATTAGTACCATATATCTAAAATTTTTTGCAGTATAATTCCAAACACAATTTTGCATATATTTATATACTTTACTGAGAATATATTGACTCAAGAACTTATGTGCTAGATACAAGTGAAAAATGATGCCACAATGAAGTAAAGATCTGAATCTCTGAAGTATATAATTGATGTATCTCCAAGAATTAAAAGAGTTGACTGTAAACAAAGAGTATAGGCATTAATCCTGTATCCAGGGCACATTAAATAAATCCATAAATATTATAAAGAATGTTTAAGACTTTAAGTCTCTTGAAATGGCTCAAAACTAGTTCTTTGAGTTCTTTTTATCCCACCCTAAACATTACAAGTTAGATTCTAACATTAGCCTGAAATTAAATCAAAACAATGTATAATTTGTGCTTTTCTGAAGGCAGAAATATACATGTTATGGCAATATTAATGAGATAGGACCATTTTCAAATAAATAAATTTGCTCTATTTTATGAAAAATATCTACATATTGCTATATACACACATACATTAAACATGACATGCCTAATATGAATGCAATTAGGTTTTGAGTCTTACAGGGTGTAAAAAATATCTATTGAAGAATCTTCATTTTAATAGAGTTGTGTTCCTTGAAGAACACACAATGAACCCAACTAAAGTATTCATGTAATTCAGGCCAACATTTGTATTATGGACATTCAGCTTTCTAGCAGCTTCTTGCTTTTAATTTGGTTTCTTAAAAACCTTTAATAAAGGTTATTAGATGTGTTTGAGAAGGCAGTATTTATACCCCATTCTTGTGTCTTTTATCAAGACTGACTTCTACATGCTATTAACGAATATAAATGAGTTGTTTTTCACAGTTAGATAACTTTTCATGGACATTCTATTGTTATTCAAGCTTGCAACTTGTGGTTAGGTCTCTTGTGCTTATGCAGAGCTTACCCTTTAATATGATTACAGATCATACCTTCTGTTATTCATAAGCACAAGACATAGCTACCCATTCTCTAGTTATCCTTTCTAATCTTGGAATTTGTTAATTTAAAATATAGGTTATAGATATCATGCTTTTGTAACTCTGGAAAAATAGTTATTTCTACATAAATTTTGGAAATGAATTAGTCAAACAGAAAGTCATATCTTGAGTGTTTTTTGATTATGTGCTACAAATAAGCAAACCGTGAATAATGAGCATTAACTATATACTTCACGTTGTTCATTTGTTGTAATTACATTTGTTTAAGGCAATCAAAAAATAAAACTCAGATATTGTTGACTCATATTTTATTATTCTAGTCAACAAAGTTAATTTCATCCCTTCATAACTGAAATATTAGTTTCTATCACTATATTGCATATAAGAGTGTCTGAATTCAATGTATTATGGGTCTTAAGAATAGAAATCATGTAATGTCCATCAATGATACATGTCAATAATCATACATCATTAAATAGTACATAGTCTCATGCCCCTAATTTCAAGCTAGTTTTTGAAAATATCTTAAACCATGGCTTTTCTTTTGTAAAATTGTACGCTTACTGATATTGAGCTTTCTACAGTTGGAAAGCTGTTAATTAATGTTTATTTTTACTTGGATTTCAAGATAATTATTGGTCTGCTTAAAACACAATAAAATAATGCAGCTGTCTGATTGCTAAAAGCGTATAAGGATGTCATGAGGGTGAACATGGAAATACAGGAGTATAATCTGTTAATTTATGATCCTTAAGGAACATCAGCCAGTTGAAGGGTTTTAGCTGTAAAATTTCTGGGAATTATTGTAACTATGGGTATGAGAATAAAATGAAGTTTAGCTATAATTAAGCTCTTCTATGGCACTACAATAGGATGTCATAAGGCTCCTGAAAATATTGAATCCCAATATTCTTGTTAAACACATATTTGGTTTTACATGATGATGAAACCTTGACTCATTCAATTGTGACGGATCTCACATGTGTAAAAACATTTATGTGCATAGACTAAGATTTAAAAAAACAACAACTACAAATAGTGTTCACCTTGTTTAAATTTGATGGTGGTGGTAATTGGTGAGATGATCTCAAATAATAAAGTTAAAATTAATTATTTTTCAATCTTTATAATTATCTGCATATAACATTAACATAATTTTCATTTATTTTCTATGATTATGTGGGCCTGTTGTGCATGACTACACATTTTTATGTGCTCTTGTATATTCAACACTGTTAATTTTGATGATATGTCTTATGATTTGACCTATCGATGTTTGATAAATGATATGTTGTGAATTGTGGAGAATACAGAAGAAATGAATCCATGCTTCCTTGTGACAGTCACATTTCTATTGAGGGAAAATCTCATTTTTTACATGTGCATATATGTTAATATTTATATATAATTCTGACAAAAATAAAGAAATATATTAGTGCAAAGTATCTTCTGTAGACTACTTACAACACATTCTGAAAAACAAAGTTATATATGTATATGATTTTAAAAATTGGAGGATATGATGTGCATCTTTTAAAAAAGCTACCTTAGAGTTATATCCTTTTATTTCCCTAAGCAAAATAATGCAGAATTTAAATAATATATTAAAATATATCCAAAAAATAGAAGTAAATGTGCTACTTGCACACAACATTGGATGTTTTATCATCATGAATTAACTCCTAATTTCCAAAGGTGTTAATGAACTTCTCATAGTACCTACTATGTACCTCAAAAGAATTTGTGTAGTCATTATTTGGTGATGATCATGATCATGATCAAGCTTGCTGAAGTTATTACTCTATAATACTTTAATGACATGAAAGAATAAAAATCAAGATAATAGTTAGTAACACACTGACACATTGCCAACTGCCTAACTTACACCAAGGGAGTAGTTTACAAATGGTGAGCATCTGGATAGTTGCATATAAAACTCTCTCAGGTGGTTGCTTTCTTGCTTGGTATTACTCAGAAACACTTTTAAAGACATGACACCTGCTATATAACAGTTTGCAAAGCTGAAAACAAACACACTGATTGACATAATCTATGTTCTAATGCAGCACAAATACATTAGAAAATCTCGCAATCTCAAATTAGAAAATAAAGGAGGGTGAGCGTCTTTTGTTATTAAAGATATTCAATTCCTTTCGTTTTTATAGATCTTTATTAAATATTTGCTTGAATAAGGAATATTTTGAATCAAAAGTAGAGGACTCACCTTGGGGTAGAAACAGACAACTTGAATAGGATAGTTCAGTCAGTTGGTTACAAGCTACTGCCCAACCACTAAGCCAATTTTACATAATTTAGAATCTTATCATGTCTGCACAATACTTCAAGATGCCAACTTCCCATATCAGTCTAGGTAGGCCACGCTGTGGTTACAGAGACACCATATGAATTCTAAAATTGTAATAATTTAGCACCACAGGAGATTATTTTCTTGCTCAGATAAAGTTAGATGTGGATCTGCTGGGGTTCTTCTCTATGATTCAGGGTCTAGGATTCCTCCATTCTGATACCTTCAATTCAATATCTGACTTCCCAGATGTCAGTGACAAGAATTTTACCCTATTTTATTTATACATGGAAAAAGACTGACAGATTTTCTAGATTGCCTTTACCATTCATTAGTAAGTGGGAACCCAGGCAGTTTAGCTTCAATTCAAATGCTTACGCACTATATTATACTGCCAACCAAGATAATACATATTAAAAGACTTATTATTCCTTGCATATGGCAGGCTTTCAATACCTTTTATTTCTTTCCATTTTATCTGCTAGATTGAAGCCCTTTGAGTATAAACGCTTTTCTTGTTTTCTTTATCTTTTCAGTACTCAATACAAGAACTGGCAAATAGTAGGTAGTCAGTAGAATTAATTTGGGTTCAAATTAATTTGTTTGATGACATTATCATGGGAGAGCAACAGGATACAAAATAAATGGAAGAGGTATAGTTTTCTCTTTATTATGCATAGATTTCATGACCTATTATACTTTAAAACTATTTTATGTAAAAGGGAATGGGTATTGTATATTTCATTTTACATAATTGTAATATATTTTTAAACATACTGAATTCACTCAGTTTTAAATTGTTATAGATTTTTGTGATTGGTAGTCTCTTATTTTAAGTATGAAATTATAACTGGGGGGCAAATAAAATGTATAGAGTATGCTACTGAGGAATCAAAGAGCATTGTTTAGAAAAACACTTTTAGAATGCTGAAAATTAAATTCAAATGCACACATGTGCACACACACACACATACACCTAAATGCAATGCTCAAGCATAACCTAAAATGGTTTAATTCTGTCTAAAATTAATGCTTTTAGAAATTGCCAACCAATTAAGCTACATTGCAGACCACAAATGTCTGGGCACTGTATTTAATAATATGAAGTTTTTACTATTTAAACCCAGTTTGTGTTGCATTGAAGAAAAAACAATGTTTCCAATTAGATTTTTTGTTATTGTTGCTTTTGTTTCTTTATGGTTTCTTAGACTCAATAAATATGTGAACAGATTAAAAGTTAAAACTTTGGGCTTTAAAGTTATGTTTTCAACTATATTTTTGTCTCATGTGGAAACTCACATGTG
Organism: Hipposideros armiger; assembly: GCF_001890085.2. Taxonomy (NCBI): domain Eukaryota; kingdom Metazoa; phylum Chordata; class Mammalia; order Chiroptera; family Hipposideridae; genus Hipposideros; species Hipposideros armiger. Next base: position 159,103 of record NW_017732536.1, read on the forward strand.
ATATGGTTGTCATATGGATTAATGAAATACCATATGTAAACCACAGAACATATTTCTGGCATATATTTATTAGTAAATAAATAAGTAGTTGTTATTTTTATTATTATCTGATGATAAATTATTCCTAGCACCAGCTGTTATTTGGGTAATTTTAAATATCCATATATAATCTTTTGCTTATCAATCTAGTCTATCTTTGCTTTTAAAAGATACAATGAAACAAAGTTAGCGCTTCTTCCTGAGTAAACACCAATCCTATTTTCTCACAGTACTACCTATAACTTTTTTCTTATTCCTTTTGTCTTTTTATTTAACTGGAAGGTTAACTATAAGAAGAAAGTGGAGGAGGAGACATGGGGTTAAAATAAGACAAAGACTGAGGATGTTTTTTCATATGCCAAATATTACATGTTTATTATGAGATATAATGTATGACATTATATATTATAAATATATATGTATAAAATTAGGTATTTTAATAATTTGTATGAAGTTATATGTTCAAATAACATTGATGTTTTAGTGATACTATTTTTAAAAATATTAGGCTTATATTCAACTCTTCCATTTAGGTTATTAGTATAGTATATTCATGTGTTCTATACACACTAAGTCAGAATTTATTTTTCAAACAACAATTTTTTGAAACTTAAGATTAACAGTAATAATGAAAATATAAATATCCTAATTTTGAAAATGGTAAATGATATGTAAGGCAATCAATCATATATCCAAATTATTAATTGAAGATATTTGTCTTTTATTTTATAACTAATAAAAATGACAGTGTGTCTTCATACCATAGAGGCTACATGAACAAGATTTACAATTCTTTGAGACATTGTGAAGGTTTAATATATACACTCAAAACAGAAAGAAGAAAAAGCATTGAAATTGAAATTGGATTTTATTTTAAATTTTTTGTTTTCTATTATTAAATGTGAAATTTCAGGGCTGTATAACAAAATGTTTTGTTATAATTTACTTAAGTGGTAACTGACTATAGGTCATAAAGAGGTAAAAGTTTTCCCAAGTGAAAAGACTTTTATCATAAGGAAAGAAAAGTCACAAAATTATAGGCAACATATTATTAGTCAATTCAATGTTGAAGAAATAAATGTTTGAAATTGATCAACTGTTGGTGCAATCAGTAAGAGAATATAATCTATACTTTTGAAATCAATCTTAAAATCTTATTTCACGTGAATATGTGGATAAATGATACTTAACTATGTGAACTATTCAGTATAAATTAATTTGATTTGTCCTATGTGAAGTTTATTTGAAGGTGTATATTTCAGTTAGCTAATATGCAGGAGACTGCACTTAAAATTATCAATGGAAATTTGGAATCTGAAAATCACTAACATTAATCCCTTTTCAGTATGCTTATTATATAGACTTTCTAGGCTTAACGGAAAAATAAAATACTGTAATGAAACTTGACATCAAAAACCTGACTCATAGATTGGGAGGAAACTAAAATTTCACTAGTGTAATAGGAAAAATTGTCAGTTTTGATTGATATATCATCAGGGAAGTGGATTTTTTTTAACCCGCTGAAAAGTTGCCTTTTTTGCTGAATTTGGCTCTAATACGAATTTGGAGGGCCGGCTGAGTGGCACGTTGGTTAGGAGTTGGCTTGGGAGTGTCAGCTATGAGCAGCAGGGCCGCCAGTTTGGATCCCATATGAGGGCCAGTGACACTGTGCCCTGTACAACTAATATGGTGAACAACAGCTCGACCAGGAGCTGGGTTGCCATGAGTCACCAGGGACAGTGTAGGCTGCAGTGGGGCTGGCCGGCAGTGGGTGTGGGATTTCATGAGCTGCAGTGAGGCACTGTGAAAGGCCGACCAGTAGCCGGCGAGTGACTGCCTCACCCGGGAAGAGCGCAATGATACCAACATGGGCCAGTGAAGCAATGTCCTCTACAACTAGACTGAAGAACAAAAGGACAGCAACTTGTCTGTTTCCCTCCCCCAAGTCCCCAATAATAAAATCTTTTGGGGAAAAAGAAATTTGGAGTCCAAGATTTTCCTTAGGATATTCTAGTTTGGGTTTAGAATCAAGTAAAGGAATTATATCTTTAACCTCAAAATATGGAACACTATTTAATCTTGTCTTCTACCTATTTGAGAGATGTAATAACAACAATGACACCAAGGGGATCCACACAACAATTAAAAGACCAATGAACACAGCAACAGGCATGATAATAAGGATAATTTTTACATAAAGAAGAATTTTCTGGTTTTCTAGGTTGGGATCTGGGACAGAAACAAAAATAGTAAAGACTAGCTAGGGGCAGCAAGTGTGATTTGATATATTCCTGGCAGAGCACACATAAGAGAATACCAAATGCAATTACAGGAGATGTCATCTCTTATGAATCAGTTGGCAGGATCCATTTGTAAAGCAGTTGACAATTTCTTTTTCCCATAAAAAATGTTTCCATTTGGCACAGTCATAAAGAACAAGTAGGTATTAAGTAAAGATTAAGGAATTAAAAAAAATAACCTTTGAGGGCAACACGATATTTGAAATTCCAAACTTTATCCAAATTATTTATGTTTTCATTTGGAGAAGACTATAGGAATGACTGAAAAAAATAATTTTTTTTCCAAGAAATGAGTAAGTCTTTTCATCAGACTTGGACAATTTATTCAATAGTATGTTTGAACTATTTCAAAATTCAATTTGCTATTAACTAATTAATTAATTGGATTCAAATTTGCATTTATCCATGCAGAGCAAAGGGGAGAATGTAGGTAAATTAAATCTTTATTTTTGGTAAAAAATTAAGAGCTTTCACTTGAATAACCAGCTTACAAGTCTACACTCTTCCTTTCTTGAACAGTTCAGCTGTAATTTTTTTTTCTTGGTTGTTGTTGTTTAGGAGGAAATCTAGCCAAGGTGTTAGAGGCATGTTTCTGAACAATAACCTATTTCAAATCCTGGAAAATGATAAAAATATAAAGACATTTCAGGCCAACATGTAAATTTGTGAAGGGATTTCTTGGACACAAAGAACTGAATAAACAGTATATAATAAATATATAAGAAAATTGTGTTCAGAACTTATGATTTGGTTACTCCAATTGAAAAAGTTAAGCAAAAATGGTACAATGTTATGAGAAACTTTCACATACTTTTTTGAGAAATAGAAGTATTTCAATAAATTACCAACAGATATATATGATCACAACTAATAAGGTAATAGTGAAGTGCAGTTTCTAAAAATGATAATGAAATTCTTCCTGAAATCCAGATAAATCATAGAAGTGTCCTGAGTATTTAACATGAAGGGAATAACTATAAATGATAAAATTTATCATGAATTTTATTATTATATATTTTAGCTCAAGCTGTCATAACAAAATACCATACATTAAATGGCTTAAACAACAGGAATTTATTTCTCCCAGTTCTGGAAGCTGGACATTTGAGATCAGGGTGCCAGCATGGAAGGGTTCAGGTAAGAGCTCTCATCTTGGGTTGCACATGACAGAGAGAGACCAAGTTTTCTCATATCTCTTATAAAGGCACTGATCCTAGCATTAATGGCCACACAGTCATGACTCCATATAATCCAATTACCTCCACAAAGGCTCCATTTCCAAATACCATCATGTTAGGGGGTAGTAGGGCTTTGAGAAATGAGTTTTGGAAGAACACAAATATTCAGTCCATAACACTATAATTACACACCTTTGAGCAACTGGAGTATTCAAAATGGAGTCATTTGCCTTATCTGTTGTTTGCCCACTTGATAATAATGGGCATTGAAATAATCCAGGAGTTCATATATAGTACTTTGCATTACAGTTGATCTGTAATGAAGGAGACATCTAGAAAAAGAAATGCATTCATGGGTGGTATTCCACAAAGGAAGGGATGCCATTGGTTGTTTGGTTCTACTATAAAAATGTGTGTTTGTGTGTGTATAATTTTACATAAATTTTTTCTAATTTTTTTTAAAGATTTATTGGGGGATTAGGGAGGGAACAGCGTTGGGAAATTGGGAAAGGGGAACAGACAAGTTGCTGTCCTTTTGTTCTTCAGTCTAGTTGTGGAGGACGCCGCTTCACTGGCTCATTTTGGTATTATGATCGTTGCGCTATTCCTGGCTGAGGCAGTCAGTCACCAGCCATTGGACGGCCGCACATGCTGGCTGTCGGCCACTCATGGTAGCTCACAGCAGCCCACTGCAGCTCCACTGCAGCTTATGCCGTCGCCGGCGATTCACGGCAGCCCAGCTCCTGGTCAAGCTATTGTTCACCACCTTAGCTGTAGAGGGCGCAGCATCACTGGCCCTCATGTGGGAACCGAACCAGCATCCCTGCTGCTCAGTGCTCATGCTCCCAAGCCAACTCTTAAACAACTGAGCCACCCAGCTGGCCCCCTATATAAATTTTATATGTAAATATATATATGTATATTTATTTATTTATTAAAATTTTCAATTACAGTTGACATTCAATATTAAATTAGTTTCAGGTGAACAGCATAGCAGTTAGACACTTATATAACTTATGAAGTGATGCCCCCGATAAGTCTAGTACCCACTTGTCACCATACATACTTATAATTTCATTGACGATATCCCTTATGCTGTACCCTACATTCCCATAACTGCTGTGTAACAACCTATTTGTACTTAATCCCTTCCCCCTTTTCACCTACTCACCCAGCTTCTCACCTATCTGGCAGCCATCAAATGTTTTCTGTATCTGTTACTCCACTCAGCACAATACCCTCTAGGTGGATCCATGCAGCCCCAGAGGGCAAGAACCCATTCCTTCCATAGCTGAGCAATTTTCCATTGTGTATATGTACCACATACTCTTTATTCATTCAACCATCACCGGTCATCCAGAGTGCCTCCACACCTTGGCCATTGTAAACAATGCTGCAATGAATATATGGATGCACACGTCCCCTCAAAGTAGTGTTTTGGGTTTCTTCATACAAATACCCAGAAGTGGGATTAGTGGGTCCTTGTTTGTCTCTTGTTATAGCCTTTGTTTTAAAGTCAATTTTGTCTGATTTAGGTATTGCTACTCCAGCTTTTTTTGTTTTGTTTTATTTCCACTTTCATGATTTTTTTTCCCATTCCTATACCTTCAGGCAGAGTGTTTCTTTTGATCTGAAGTGAGTGTGTTATAGACAGCATGTGTAAGGGTCTTGTTTTCTTATCCATTCATACACCCTATCTTTTTTCTTTAAGACATTTATTGGGGAACAGTGTGCTTTTCCAGGACCCATCAGCTCCAAGTCAAGTAGTTTTTTTCAATGTAGTTGTGGAAGGCATTTTCCCAGGACCCATCAGCTCCAAGTCAAGCAGTTGTCTTCAATCTAGTTGTGGAGGGCACAGCTCCCCAGCCCATGTGGGAATCAAACCAGCTACCCTGGTGCTATGAACCCCCACTCCAACCACCTGAGCCCAGGCACCCTATCTTTTGATTAGAGCATTTAATCCCTTTACAATCTAAGTAATGGTTGATAGATATGTAGTCATTGCCATTTTATTATTCATATTTCTTATTTGCTTTATTTATTTACTTAATTTTTTTTACCTTAAACAAGTCTCTTTGAGATTCTTTTTAATACTGGTTTGGTGGTAATGAACTCCTTTAGCTTTTTCTTGTCTGGGAAGCTCTTTGTCTTTCAATTCTAAATGATACATTTGCTGGGTAGAGTAATCTTGGTTGTAGGTCCTTGCTATTCATCACTTTGAATATTTTCTGCCAATCCCTCCTGGCCTGCAAAGTTTCTTTTGAGAAGTCAGCTGACAGTCTTACATAAGATCACTTGTAGGTAAAACTAACTGCTTTCCTTTTGCTGTTTTTAGGATTCTCTCTTTGGCATTTTAATTATGATGTGTCTTGGTGTGAACCTCTTTGGGTTCATCTTGACTGGGACTCTGTGCTTCCTGGGCTTGTATGTCTATTTCCTTTGTCAAATTAAGGAAGTTTTCTATCATTATATCTTCAAATAGGTTTTTAATTTCTTGCTCTCTCTATTCTCTGTCTGGTACCCCTATGATGGAAATGTTGGTACACTTACTGTTGTCCCAGAGGCCTCTTAAGCTATTTTCATTTTTTTTTATTCTTCTTTATGTTTGCTGTTCTTTTTGGATATCTTCTGCTACCGTCTCATCTAAATTGCAGATTTGATCCTTTGCTTCATGTAGTCTATTATTGATTACCTCTAATATATTCTTTATTCAATTATCATATACTTTATTTCTGACTGATTCTTTTTTATGTTTTGTATCTCCATTTTTGTTTCCTGTCACTTTGTTCACATGTTTTCTGAGATCATTGAGCATCCTTATAACCAGTGTTTGAAATCTGCATCTTGTTATTGCATGTCTCCATTTTGTTTAGCTCTTTTTTAGGAGGTGTGTGTGTGTGTGTGTGTGTGTGTGTGTGTTCTCCCCATTTTGACTGCCTACATGTGTTTGTTTCTATATATTAGGTAGGGCTGCTATGCCGTCTGGTCTTAGTAGAGTGGCCTTATGCAGTAGGTGTACCAGGAAACCCAGTGACAGTTTTCCTGGTCACCTGATTGATGTGCTCCAGGTGTGTCCCTGTGTGGGTTGTGTGTAATGTCCTGTTATAGTTGAGCCTTGGTTGCTTTTTCATGTCATTGGAAGGGATTGACGCTCAGGCTGATTTGTTGTGAGGACTGGCCATGACTACAGTGGAGTTGTGTTGCAGAAGCTGACCCTACAGAGCATGATTCACTTTCTCAGGGCTCTGGTGCCTGCCCAGCATTCCCTTTGAGTATGTATTGTCCTTGGAGGATTTCTCTCCTGGGCACTGGAACCCTGGGTTAGGAGCCTGGTGTGGGGCTGGGACCCTTCCCTTCTTTATGGGTAACCTCTGCAGCTGAGATTCCCCTTAATGGTCCTACTGAGTGGCTATTGGTGATTGATTCAGAATTCATAAGACATATCTTACCCAAATAGGCCAATCAGATTCTATGTTAATGTAAAAGATATATTTAATATTTTCCACCAGCAAACAGAAATGAAATGTCACTGGATGTTAGCTTCACTTTTTCAGGTTCTGGAGAGAAGGTCCATATATTTCTACTGCTGAATTCCCATGAAGGAAGTTGGTTTCACCAATCCCTAGCTACGATAATTCAGCTATTCCTTGTAATATGCCTGATGCCTCCTACCAATAACTTGCTTCATTAATTTAACTACCAAGAATATGGTTTTATTATCTGCATCCAAAATAACTTCAACTAACTCATAAATTGAAACTAGTTGCATTAGCCAGGATTACACTGTGTTGTAAAGCCAGATGCCTCAACATGGTGGGAAACATCCAGATTATTAGAAATAGAACAAGAACTACATGCAACAAATGTATTTAGAATTAGCTATGGAGTTTAGGTAGGCAAATGGCAGTATGCTTTCTCTCCCAATTACAAGATGGGACCCTTTTAATCAGTAAGGATAGACCAAATCACCCTTAACCAGGAGCACTGAGGGGTAAATTGCAGAGACAACAGGTTTCGAAGGTAAATTGGACAACTTAGTACTGAATTGTGCACCCCCCCCACCTCCCCACCCCCACACAATTCATATGTTAAGGCTTCAACCCTCAATTTTGGAGAATAAACATTTATGTGAATATTAAGGTTAAATAAGACCATTATGGTGAAGTCCCAATTCTACAGGATAAATGCCTTTATGAGAAGAGGAAGAGGGTGAGTTCTCTCTCGTTTGCTCTCGCTCTCACTCTCGCTCTCCTCACCCAGCTACCAGGGAAATGTCATGTAAACATACAGCCAAAAGGCAGTCATCTACAATCCAGGAAGAGGTCTCTCACCAGAAATCAAACCATGTTTGCACCTTGATCTCAGACTTTCTGATCCTGAACTGTGAGAAAATTATTTTCTTTAAGCCACCTCGTTTTTGTTATCTTGCTATGGCAGTCTAAGTAAACTAAGACATTGGAGTAAGGCCCAAAGGCTCTGACATAAAGAAAGAACCTGTAGACTTCCTAATTCAGCAGTGCTGCATTAACGTAAGATATGAGTACTAGGGGACTGATAAAGACTTCCCTTCATTACAGATGACAATTCAGTGCTACATAATATGCCCCAAAAACAATAATGCAATATTTTATCATAAATTAACATAATTTTGCATTCCACTGGCAATAATAATTATTGGGTACTTCTTTTGTTTGTTTCATGGTAAAATAAGTGATTCTCAATATGTTAATCCCAAGAAGCATGCTGACTCCAACTTTCTGTAGACTCCTTGGAAGACTTTTTTTGGTACAGGCTTGTCTGTGGCTCCAAGGCAAAGACTGAATAAAGGTGTTTATTAGTTGTCTGTAAAAGTTCATTTGCCCCGCTGTTTTCTAAATATTTTTTTCACATAATATCATTTCAACAGTCATATGATACTATATTAAGAGGTCGTAAATAAGCAAGGATAGTCTTTATTTTGGAACAAAAAAGGTACTCTGGGAAAATCTCATGACAAATTATATATAACTAGAGAAATTTTAAGTAACACTAATACTCATGATGAATAATAGAACCACTTGCTGAAGTTTAGAAGCACAATATAAGAAAGGGATAAAAAACAAAACAATGCATGGAGTGCTGGTAGGTTAGGAAGATCTACAGTTGGCATTTTTTGGCAAGAACCAAAATATGTTATTTTAAAAAACACAGATTTATTTTATGTCAATAAAACAGTATCTCTTTGTGAATAGTATGGTCTTAAAATATTTGTTATATAGCAATATTTGTTAGATACACCTTCCATTGTTGTTTTCATAAAATAATTCTTAATTGTCCTTTCATTACAACCAATTTTTAAAACCTTACTTACATTTTCAAAGGAAACCTAACATTTCAAAAAATTCTAATTTGGGTGATATTCCAAGAGACAGTATCTTTCACTACCAATTAACATGGAATAGTGCTTAAATCAATGTTTGTTTTTATGAAGAGAGAAAATAAAATTTAGATGAAAGTGATAGAATTAATGGTCCCATGAGGATTATTTACAAAGGAAATAAATCCACTAAAAGAGATTAAATACATATTTATAAGGAACACCTGAGATATGAAAGTTATGGAGACAAGTATAAAGAAAAATAATCAAGACTCAGAATGAAGTCCTCAATAAGTTATGAACCTAAAGGAATGGAAGTATAATTAATAGATTACTGTATATACTCCCACAATTTATCTTAGCACTTGATTTATTTTATTTCATAAAAAGACGATTTCCACTGTAGTGAGTTATTTCACCTCTGTAGCAAAGATGTATGTCTCTTCTGAAACTTATTTATTTTATTCCTATGTGAATATAAATTTTATTTTTAGAATTTGCAGCTTGTTGTCTCTTAAAATTATATAACTGGTTATGCAACCATATATTGTATCACTGTAAAGCAAATGTCATAAATAGAGTGTAGTTTTTTTGTGATGTTTAAATGCAAAGCTGAGACAGATAACATTCTGTATTACCATAAGATACTTAATCAAATTTAATTTTAGAAAAATATAAGCAAAGATTCCAAAATATTTTAAGTACCTACAATTTAAAGTATCCTTTATTACTAAACATTGCATTCAATTACTTTAAAACTGCCTTTAATATTTTACTTTTCTTTAAGGAAAAATAATAATCAATTTACCTTTTAATATTATTAACAATATGTTAGTAATCAATCCTCTTGATAGGTACAAATAAGAGTATAGATTTGGAAAACACCTTGCAACCATTAGAACCAAAAACAGACAGTAACTGATAAATCTAGTCAAATATTTAAAAATCTTTTTCTAGCATTTTATTGTTCTAAATAGTTACGTTGAGACTAGAACTATAATAAGTGTTCTGTGTGTTCTTTATTCCTAAAACTTACACTGGTAGTTGGTGGTAAAGTTATTGTCTTAGAGTCTGGTGGCAGGCCAGTCATCTAGAGTTATTAAAACCTGAATCTAAAACTGACAACTTGGGCCAGCCGAGTGGCTCAGTTGGTTAAGACCTCGCTCAAGAGTTTGATCTCTAAACAACAGCGGTTCGATACCCGGCCTGAGCTGAGTTGCCGCTGAGCTGCCAGCAGATGGCAGGATGGCTCGGCTAAAAAAAAAATATATATATATATATATATATATAATAAAAATAATAAAAAATACATAAATAAAACTGACAACTTGCCAAACATATTTTCCTCTTTTTAGTTAGAGAAAAAATATGGACTTCAGTTTAACCAACACTACCCGAGGAAGAAATAATAAAAGTTGCATTGTATTGTGTTTTAAAGAATGAGGAACATATAGATGATAAAAGAAAGTGAAGCAAAAGACAGGCAGGTGAAGAAGCAGAAGTGAAGTCAAAGGACAGAAATGGCTACAGTGCATTCAGGAGGACAGTAAGCAAACAGCCAAGACCAGCATACAGTGCACATAAAATTGAATTGCAGGGGTGACCATTTAACTCAGTTGGTTAGAGTGTCATGCTGATAACAAGAAGGTTGCTGGTTCGATCCCCACTATGAGTCACTGTGAGATGCGCCCACCTTAAAAGAGCCAATTATGCCATTGTAGCATAAAAGCAATGTGTAACTAATGACCATGGTTGTTCCCCAATTAAAAAAAAAAAAAGAATTGGCCTTGAAATACTAGGCAAACAACATTTGCTTTCATCATATGGACACTGTGGAGTTATTAAAATTGGGACACAGAACTAAGGAAATGAAGGGATTAGGTTTATTTATATTTTTTAATTACAACTATGACAAGTACTATTTCTACCTAGGTTGTCGTTCTCCAGTTTCTTCTACCAACATTTGCATGGATTGGAACAAGGAGAAATTGATAATGCACGGATTAAAAAAAATCATTGCTCTAGTCCCAGTACGAGGGATTGAAGAGCAAAATAACAGGGATTGTTACAGGTAATTTGGAGAGGAGCAAGATTCTCTGGGAGTGGGAAAACTGGAACATATTTGATAGAAATGGTACCATAGCTGAGGAAAGAAAGAAAAACAAGAAGTAGTTAAGAGAAATGCAGAATTCATTATAAACATGGAAAGAGAATGATGAAATTACTTGTCAAAGATATAAAAGTTTTTAGTTTAGAAATTGTCAGCATAATTTTTCTAATATTGAATTTGGATTTTATTTAAATGTAATACCTCAGTGACGATTTTGGGTTGAAATGCTTTGCCTAAAAATGCAATGAGATTTGTATGAGAAGAAAATCATACCATTGAAGACAGAGTGAGAATTCTATGGCAAGACTAATCAGATGATAGAACCACAGTGCAGTCTAATATTCAGCAATTTGCTATTTCTTATATTGTGTTACATTGAAATACCTCCCTGTACTCCCAAAATCACTAGCATACATTTTGGAGAACAGTGCAATCCCCAGGTGCTCAACATTGTGAAATAGTATTTAAAGGGAATGAGGAAAGGGGTTCAATATAATAGAGTCAAGATTAAAAATTCCATAGAAGTAAGAAATCTTAATCTAAGATAATATGGACATATATAGACTATGAAGAATCCTTAGAGACCATGGGAGATGGGTTTAGGTTCAAGAAACTTGATTTAAATATGAATGTTCAACTGATTCCACTACTTCAGTGAACACTACAAACATACTGACACTTGACCTTGAGGTTGAAGTGAAATCTTAGTTCTAGACAGGAAGGCATTGATAATAAAAAGATAATAAATTATGAATGATACAAAATGCTCACAGCAAAGTAAAAGACAAATAGTTTAACAAAATTCTACAGGAGTTAAAATTAAGGAAGGAAAGACATATCCTACAAGGCTGAAGTTTCAGTAAAGAACTGTGATCAAGGGGAGCAATATAGGAGACCCAACACTCTGAGATGGGAGGGCAGGATGGTAATAAGAGTGCAGAAGCATCTAATGCACAGTAAAATGAATATAAACAGTAATATTATGCTATAATCATATAGTGTGATAAATATTGCTACATTAGCAATCACATTATAATTTGTAAATGTATCAAAGTAGCGTTCTATAAATCTTTTAACTTACATGTTACATGTCAAAATACTCAACAATAATAATAATAATAATAATAATAATTATTATTATTATTATTATTATTATAGAGGCAAATCTCCAGACCTATTTTAAAACATAGACTGAACAAATCTCCTCCTCCTCCTGTAAGATTATTAGATATTTATATGGTGAATTAAAGTTTTGATGGATTTAAAACACTAAGATAGTGAAGTCTTACAAAAGTGATTATAGGGCATTGATAATTTAAGACTGTGGATATGGACTAGGCAATGAAATTCAATATAAGAATTTTTTGGTGTTGGTTTTGCGTCAGTGGCTTAGAACAGAAGTAATTTGAACATAATAGTCAAAAGTTATTTCTCAAATAATTTAAGGTAATTAGTTTCTCTGTGTTATCCCAGAAATAGGTAAGGTTGTTCTTTTCTGTATGGTATTTATAGTTACTAATCCAATAAAGAATATTCTCAGTTTATGTGAGCAGTTAAAACACTAAACTATATTATCTTTTATATTTTTATACACACTTTGTACATATTATAGAGCTATTAAAATTATTTGCATTAATACAGAAGCAGTTATAGTTTAATATTAATATGTTCGTCATTTAAATGTTAAATTCAGATGATAACATAAATAAAATAAATAATTGATATTCTAATAAAGTAAATTCCCACATTTTAAAATATCAGTGGGATTCTTGTGTTTTATCCATGATTTTTTCTTCAATGTCCGTGTGACTTTGTTGAAGATTTCATAATCTTATACCTACATTTTATTATCAGTTTCAACAAAGTCAATGAGGATACTATGTAAATGAAAGAAATGTTATAGGTTCTCAAACCTAACTACCTACCAGATTCTACTGATGTGCTTTTTACAATTATAGATTACCGTAGTTAAACCCAAATTTAGGAATATGAATTTCCAAATATTGTGGCCAGAAATCTATATTTTTACAAATGTTGTCTGGTTGATTCTTCTGCTGCTTGCCAGATGACTGGTGTTTGTTACCCATGGTCTACACTAAGGAATTTGTGGAAAAGCAACATAGGCCATAATTTATGTTACTACTATTCTATTTTTTCACATTGAACAATTATGATTTTTGAAATATTTAAGAGTGTATTACATAGTCATTGAACTTTATAGTTGTAATATTCTGATTAAATGAACATTTAAAATGACTAGTCCTAAGGTAATTTTAAACAAAAACAAAAAAGGAACGGTAGGTGTATATAACTATAATCATAGGTGAAAAAATGTTATGAAAAATTGAACCCCTCTACATTCATTCAATACCCAGGTGAGAAACCTGAAGCCCAGAAGTTAACTGATTTTTTTCAAGGCAGTACAGATAAATAAGGCCTTCACTCCAACTGCAAAATATCTTAAACCTGGATGATGATATGTTTTAAGTAGAAGAGTTATTCAAATAATAAAGTTATAAATAATAAATTGATGTTAACAAAGGTATAAACCAAACAGTTTAAGACAATTTTGTTATTTAACATGATATTGTATGTTCTGGGTTTATTTTTTAGTAATTCCATAAAGGTTTTCTTCTGTGCCTCCCTCCATTATGCAATATGCGTATTTTAATAATAATTGTAGCTCTAATCACCTTTTCAAATTGAATTGTTTCCTGCAACATCTCCCCATCTCCCACATTCTAACTTCCCTCTACACACACACACACACACACACACACACACACACACACAGTTTACCATTTAGTTATAACATCCTAAGATAAGCACTTTTCATTTATGAATATTACCTTAGGGCCTAGTTCATAATGTGGCAGGTTCTTAATGACTGAGGAATAACTTAATAAATAAATTTTAAAAATTTCAAATTGTTCCTAGTGCCTCTGATTTTCAGCTATAACTCGACTAAAGTATAAGAAGGTATTTATATACCTCTATATAATACCTCTATCTTTGATTTTAAGCAGGACTTGTGATATATTACCTTATGTATGGCATAAAAAGAAGATATAAGAAATTCAGTGAAAAGTAAGCAAGATGAGTCAGCAAAATAACTGGTTTAAAATCTAAATCTCGTCATTAATACACCATTAATCTTCTAAAATGCATATAATGTAAACATATAATAAATTACATTTATTACCTACAAACTTTCAGCTTCTAAAAGTTTGTAATAGATCAGAACAAGTTATGGATCAGAGCCAAAAGTACATCAACTTTGTCCATTATCAACAGATGTTATTAGTGGGTCTTAAATATGGTCTCTTTAAATCTATGGGTAAATGGACTTTGAAACAGACATGCTGAATCTATCCATTTTGGTCCTACTTTGAATAAACCAACTACATATGAGGTGTGATTAAACAATATTGCATGGTGAATGTTTAATAAAAAAAATATTACAGTTAAAGACACTATCATTAATCCACCTCAAAATGCTCCCCCTTGCTTTAAACACACTTATCCCATCATTCTCACCACTTTCTGAAGCAGTTTTAGAAGTCCTCTTTCATGAGTGTCTTTAGTTGAACTGTCATGGCTGTCTCGATGTCCAGAAGTTGCACGGTGCCAGATCCGCTGAATAAAGTGGATGAGGACACACTGCAATGTTTTTATTTGACAGAAATTGCCATACTAGAAGTGATGTGTGACACAGAGCATTGTCATGATGGAGGACGAAACTGTATGTCCATTTCATGTTAATGTATTATTCATGATCCATGATTTACAACACACTTTAAAACATACCTTTTCTCAACCGTAATTCACACCTGACTGACTGCACCGAACAAGTTGAAACTTGTCACACACTGTTACTAACATTTGATGTGTTGCTTCTCATATTGAAGGTCCCTGTCTTTCAATTGGATGACACTTGGCAGTAGCATTCACTGTAGTTTTTGATCACAGCTCAAATATTGCAGTTGTAAATACTTTTAGTAGAATTTACGGTACTTGAACTTTGGTCATGTAAGAGATGGTGCCAAGGAACTGATGTAATTTTTATTCACAGTGCTATAAGATAATGTTGACTTTTTTTTTTTAGAGTATGGTGAAATAATATGGGATAAAACAATGTGATGCTTTAAAATATGCTTAAGCAGATAACTTTAAAAATAAATGTTGCAAAATGTTGATATTTGTTCAATTTGAGTGATGAGTATATATTGCATTATACATTTGTGTATGCTTGAAATTTTTCATAAAAATAATGTGGTGACATATTCACCACAGACATTAGAGTAGAAGTAAATAATTATTTTTTAAAACTTTAATTTGCTAAGAAAGCTATGTGAAAATATCTTAATTTCCTACTTTTGATGGCCCTTGACTTTCCAGGGAGCATAGAACTACCGTATTCCCGCATGTATAAGACACACCCTTTTTCAAAAAATTTGGGGTCTACAAACTGGGTGTGTCTTATACAGTGGTAGTAGATTTTCTTACTTGCATTTACCGCTTTTTTTGCACTTGTTTTTGCACTCATACAACCACTGTAAAAGAAGCACCCAGTTTTTAGACCCCAAATTTTTCAAAAAAGGGTGCATCTTATACATGGGGACATACGGTAGTTGGAGCTGGCTAAAGCTGAATGAAAACTGGGAAGTCTGATTTATATGCAATATTAACTTATTCATTCAACAAATGTTTTTGGTGAACATTAGGTCATATGCCAGACAATGTTCTAGTTACATCAAAATAGGCAAAATGCTTTGCTATAGAGGAGCTCACATTTTGAATAGAGACTGTCAGCTCCTTTATCTTCCTCATAATCAATTTCCTCCCAACATACCTCCATGGTCTAGACCCATAACTTTTAAGTTCTTGTTAGTGAACTCTCTTGCTATGTCTTATCACTAAATCAGATTAGATATTCACCAATTTTAAACAATGAAAGAAGCTATAGTTGGTATGTGATGATTATTACAAAACATAAATCTTTGAGAAAGATTAATATATTAAAATGTCATTGAATTGTAGTTCTGCAAATAAAATAATTGATATTTCTTTCCACTATAGCCATATTTTCACTGTCCTTTGAGAACAGCGAGTGCAGTCATCACATTCCATCTTTGCCTATAGGGAGTTGCCTTTCAGGACATGAGTCTTGATAACAGTTGCAGGAAGGCTTTAAGAGGACATATCTATTGTACATCTGCTCTGAAATGTGCTAAATGCAGAGTAAACTTAACACAACAAAACTCCAGAGTTTTTCCAGAAAATTATTGAAAAACATTCCTTTTATTACTTTAATAACCAATATTTATAATAGGGAAAGTGATATATAATTTGGGCTCAATGATAGTTATATATATATATATATATATATATATATATATATATATTATATGCTGTATAGCCTCTATTGATATGGAACAAATATATCAAATATTATCAACATTGGATAAAATTAATATTGAAAATATGTGGATATATGCTTGCCTTTATGAAAAGTAGACTTACTGATTTTATCCTACATGAAAACATGGAAAACCAATGATTACAATAATAACAACTTGCCTTTTTTAAATTTACACTGAAAAATGAACTAACTAAAATTTATTATTTAAAAAAACAATGAAGAAATTTCTGAGATCAGTTTGATATTTTTTTTGTCATACCTGCATAACTATGTAAAGAAATAGAGGCTTTCCTGGAGATAGGAAATTGAAAATACTATTCCATATTGAAAACCATCTACCATGCAGAAATTTACTGCGATATCTTCTACTGATACATAAGACTTACAATGAAGGCACCTTATAATACAAAATAAATGTACATTATCAAATATGCTGTTAATTAAATTAATGTTAAGTACTTTTTGCATTATTGCTGTGTGCTTTCCATTTCATAAGCATAAGTAATTTCATACACATAAGCTGATTAATTTGTTTTAAAGCTTAATGAAAAGCTTGCATAAAAAGGTGACTGGAATCAAATGAACAAAATCAAATTTATACTATATTTGCATTATTTTTGTATATAATTATTTTTAAAATAACATCTAGGCTTTCTCATTTGCTAGATGTGTGTAGACAAAGATCCATATTAATATTTTCCCCTTAACAATAGAAGATTTTTATCAAGTAAAGATATATATGGATGGAAGTATTCTAAGATTCTATCTCAATGTGTATAGTTTTGTATGTATTTTTGCATCTATAAATTAAAACCTGTTGAGAATCATTTTTTTTTGAATTTCTCTTTTGGTTTTCAAACTGTCAAGAGCTCCATATACTTATAGAATCAATATGACCATTAGATAAAATTTGTTAAATGTGTAATTCTTATCTTCGATATCCTTCGTAATTTTGTATATACTGGACTGTATCTCCAAGGAAGATATTTTTAAATCCCTTATTACTGCAATGATTTATTTTACCATTTTTCCAAATTATTTTCATTCTCACTTTATATTGTGTAACAACCATGTTGTCATGTTTAGGCAGATGCATAATCACAATATGTTTCAGATGAACTATTTATTGATGTACTATATTGAGTATTGAAGTACTGATAGGATTGTACTCATAAAATGACAGAGACAACCTGATAAGATATGCATTTTCATATCCACTTACATGCTGCTAGGAGACACACCCAAACATAGCTGGAAACTAATAACCTAAATTTAAAAATGGATTAAAAATATTTGAACTGACCATCATGGAGCTGTAGAAATGATACCATTTCTATATTGGAGATGAGAGGAGTGGATATAGAGAGCAAATTAACTACTTACACGAGGGTAGCATTTTGTTCTCATTGAAATAAACTTACTTACCTTCAATATACATCTGCCTTCCCTGCCCTCAATTCTTCTGCCAAAATTGTGAACTTAGAGAATGCCTTATTCGCTGCCCTATTAGTCCACATGGCATTGCTCCTGACCAAGGAATGCATTTTAAGTAAATGAAGTATACCTCATGATCATGGAAATCACTGCTTGTATTGGTTATTTATTGCAATGTAATAAATTACCCCTAATTCATAGGTTTAAAACAACATTGCATATTCTGGAGGTCTGAACTTGAGGTTCAGCTGGTAGTTCTGGCTCCATATCTCTCATAAGTGTCTCTCTGGAGTATCTGCTTCCAAGCTCACTCACATACTGTTGGCTGGAGTCTTCAGTTCATTGCCGTTTGGGACTGTTCATCAGGTTGCTCATAACATGGCTTATCCAAGGTCAAGTGACAGACCAATAGGAAGCCATAGATTTTTACAACCTAATCTTGAAAGTGTGATACCATCATTCATGCAGTACTATATTGTTCACATAGAACAATTCTGGTTTGGTACAACATAGAAGGGGACTACAGTACATACAGTATAATACCAAGAGGCAGGTTAATTGGGAGCCATCTTGAATACTGGCTGCCATACTGGTCCTACCTTGTTCTATCCTACCTTGCCATAGCTGGCTTTTAGAACAGTGATACGACCTTTAGAAGACTTAACTATTGGTCCACATGGGTGTCAATATATTGTGGGGCAAAAATAAAACCCTCTGGAATGTAGTATATGCTCTATATCAGTAACCCACATGTTGTGCTGTTGCTTGCATTGATAGGATTCATGGATCTAGGGAATCAAGGGTGGAAACTGGATGTCTTATCTTACTACTTGTGATCCACTACTAAAAAGTTTGCTTTATAACTTTGGTTTTTGATGTAGGTCCCAGAGATTGAAAGCCTCAGAAATAGGAGCTCTAATTTCTGTGAGCAGACAATAGATGTCCCAGCTCAAAAAGAGAAAATTCATTCTTTCTCTCCCTTTTTGCTATTTTGGGCCCTCAAAGGAATAAATATTGCCCATCCACATTAGTGATGATAGATCTTCTTTACTCAGTCTACTGATTCAAATGTTAATCTGTTCCTGACATTCCCTCACAGATACACCCAGGAATAATGTTTTTACAGCTATTTGGACAACCCTTAAACCAATCAAGTTGGCACATGAGTAACCATCACAGTAATTGTGGAGTTATATATCTTACAACTCTTGGTACCTTTAATCATTGAAAAGGACTTAGTTACTAAATTGGCCCACTTCCACAGTAAATTAAGTACCATAAAAGTGAGAAGAGAAAGATCTGAATAGAATTCTTAAGGCTACTAATTGGTCTTTTAAAGATTTTTATCTTAATTAAATTACTATGTAAAATACTTCCAGACAGTGCAAATAAAACCTTAATTTCCATAAAAAATACAATATAAAATATATAATTTTTACTTTAGTTATTAAAATATGAACCTTCAAAATTAACTTAGGTCCTATTATTAGTTTACACCTTTTTTCATGGAATACCATGTTTGCTGCTTTCAGTTTTATATCCCCCATATGAGTGAAGTCATATGGTACTCGAGTTTTTCTAATTCTGCATAGCATGATAATTTCAAGATCTATCCATGTTTTCACAAATGGCAGTATTTCATCTTTTCTTCTGGCCAAGTATTATTCCATTGTATATATATGGACCAAATCTTTGCCCAATTACCTTATGTTTGACTGAGTCTGCTCAACCAGTACAATCCTCTAAACTCTGTTTGGGTTCTCCTCCCTGTACTGTGCTTTAGAAATGGCCTCTCAATCAGGTATTGCAATTTTAGGGCTCATCTTGTATGTTTTCTTGTTTTCAGGTACACAGTTCTGAACTGCTTTTGTCTAGTACTAATAGCTGGTGATGTATATGTTTTATCTTGTTTTCTAGTTATTTAAGACAGAGGGAAAATCTAATAAGTAGAAGGTTCCATGATTTCGTTTTTAGCAAGGTTGAAAGAAAGACGAACCACCAATGTCTAGGAATCCCCCAACAGGAATTCTGAAGCCATATCCTAATAATGTTATCAACTGGTTAGTAAGTGACCCAAGTCATAACATTTTATAATGTTTAGCAATATCTGCAATCTTAAAATATGTAGTGAGGCTATATTTTTTAAACTGTGCAAGTCCTTATTCAACTATTTTTAAGTTAGTTGTTACTTTCAAAAATTTTAAAAGAACTCAATATCTGAAAAATATTTTAGTATACTATGAATTTATGTTTTTTTGTATTTTAGTCCTAATTTTTTCAATTAGTTTATTTTGTTTAAAACAATGTAATAGTTAGACATTTACAACCCCACAAAGTGATAACCAGTGATAACCTCCTCCTCTAATCTATTACCCCTCTGACATTGTATATAGCTGTTACAATTTCATTGACTCTATTCCCTATGCTGTACTCCACATCCCATGACTATATATATATATATATATATATATATATATATATATATATATATATATATAATTATACTTGACATTCAATATTATTCACCTTTAGCTTCAGGTGTACAGGTGTACAGTGCAGTGGTCAGGCATCTACTGAATAAATGAGCAAATTAAATAGAAATAGTCTCAGAGATACAGAGGAAAAATTGATGGTTGCTAGTTGGGAGGGAGAAGGTGAGTGGATTAGAAAGCACAAATTGGTAATCACAATATTGCTACAGGGATATGAAAGACAGTTTGGGGAACATAATCAGTAATGTAAAGGTTTTGTAGGGTGTCAGATGGGCACTTATATAATTAGGGAGACCATTTATACATTTTTTTAAATCTAGTATTGTCATAATGAAAATATTCTGTATGAGTTATAAATCTGACTGATGAGTGACTGTAGGCTGAAATTTTCCAAGGGTTTAATCACATCACCATGGTTCAACCATCCTTCCCTCATTTCTTTTATTTTCTGTTTTTTAACTCATTCTCAGGCAAACTCTCCCAACAAATGTCAAAATAATTGCTGAATGCCCCAAGTTACTGTGGCACTGGAAAAACAGAGCCACACTTTATTGATGGTTCTAGGGAAAATTCCAAGGCTTACTCCCATTGGGCCATCAAATATCTAGTCACTTTAGACATTATGATGAGCTGCTCTCATTTTTTTAGGTATGGGTCTTGATTTTACATAGAGCTAAGAATGGGTTTGCCCAACTTGAGCCATGTGGAATGAATGGGAAAAGATTCAATTAAGTAAAGAAAATAAACAATAAAATAAAGAAAAATTAAATAATATTTGAATAAAGAAACAATAGAATTCTGTTTGAAAAAGGGGGTAGCTGGACAGACAAAAATGTGTTAGCTATTCATTAAACACATTTAAATATATAGACCCTTTTATAGCATGGATAATCTTCAGTGCTGTTCTATCATCTACCCAGAGGACACAATACAAATAGTACCCAATTTCATGTAATGTTATTCACAACCTGGCCTTGGCTATCTTTCTATCCTGCCTGTTATCACTCTGACAAATCTGTACTTCTTAAATATCTCCTCACCTTATTCTGCAATCAAATGCTATTCATCTTTAAGGCTTCAGAAACTCACTAGCCTGGAAGCATCTTGAAGGTATGGGCATCATCTTTGTAAAAAAGAGTCTAGTAAATAGGTGACTGATATGATAGGAATTCTACATTTCTACTTCTGTTTGAATTTATTCATTGTCTACATCAAGTGGTATAAAACAAAATACGTTGTCATATGACTAAGAAAATAATCTAGGTGAATTCAGTAATAGATCGTTTATATCTAGGATATTGTGGGGTAGTGGAAAGAAGAAGCAGGGGATAAATATCAATAAGAAGACTTTTTAGCCAGCAGGAATACCAGGTTTATAGGCATGGAGGAGGAAAAGAAGTTATTGGTTCTGACAGTAAGTTATTTAGAATGTTTAGTGTTTGGAACATAGAAGGAGATGAAACTGGGAAACAAAAAAATGGAATTTTAAAGACATTGCATTCAGTATTTATCCTACAACATGAATGCTATTGAAATTTATTAATTCTATAAACACTACATATATATTTTCAACACATTCAATTATAAGAAAATATAAATACTATAATACCTACATAAAAAGAATGAAAAAAAACCATGATGAATAAAAAATGCAGCAAGTTCTAGTTGTAGATAATATTTCCAAAGTGTAGATCTAAATTAACACCTTAGATAGCAAGTTCTGAACATGAAAATTGAGGGAATATATCCAGCATATAGCTATAAACACATTATGTTTTTATAATTATAGCTAGTTTTCATTTAAGCCTAGCAATTATCTCAAATGAAATTCAAGCATACTTGACTTTTGTGAATTATATCCTATAATAACTCTACACGCACCCTTTGAAAAGTCAAGTGTGTACTGATTGTATTTTGGAAATCTAGTCAAATGTTTATGATTAAGAGGTTAACAATCTCAGAAAATGGTGAAAAATCTACAAGTTTAACCTATTATTTGTCTACATTTTGATTATTAGTGAAATTTAAACACTCATGATTTAGAGGCACATTGAAATTATGGCATATTATAAATGAAAATAATTTAATATTAATGATTTTTAGTAGAGAAGTGAGACAGATTTATCTCTAAAAGGCTTGGGGAAATTACATGGCATTAAAGATATATTATCAATAAGGTATAAAATTAGACAAAGGTAAGAATAGCTAAGGAAAGAACGTTTTACTCACTATGGTGAATTGAAAATGTAATGTTACTTGGGAAACAAATTATATTTCTCTAAATATCCTTTTACTTTCTGATATTTCAGGAGTCAATTTAATGATTAAAATATGTACACTGCATTATTATTTGCACATAGCATTCATTAACTTTTTATAGCACTTAGCATACTGCCCAACACATTCTAGGATTCCATTAAACTTTTTATGTAGTTTTGTATTTTTTGAAATTTGTACCAATGTGTCATCACAATAACTACATACATTTGAAACATAGGAACATACCCATCTAATTGACTTAAATATTATTCAGTCCACTAACTATACTTGATGCACCCTTAAGTGCGTTAACTTAGAATAATTTCCCAAATTCAGATACCCCTTAACAACAACTCCTGATTCCCAGGGCTCAGAATGTTTGACGTAAGTCAGGATCCTCTTTCCAACATAAAGATATGAATGAGTCAGATAACAGTTGATCAAATGGCTGTGAGGATACTGCATAACTTGAGCTAGGACCAAGATTTCCTAACTTCTAGTTCTTGCTCTTTTTGTTACACCATTAGACCATAATGTCATATTTTTTTAAGCACATATTTTGAAAGCATAGCATTTTTACTAAGCTTAGTTGCTAGTATTGAGGTTCCCAGTTTGGATTGTTATCAAAGATAAAATTCATCTGTTTAAGCACTGGTATTGGGGAGACAAAGTTGATAAGTTATCATAGAATTCAAATAAAATGGCACTTATTCAGTCACCCATTAATTTATTAGGTGAATGTTAAGTACCTACTATGTGCTATATGTTGTTCTGGGAACTGTACATATAGCTATTAATAGAATCCCTGTCCTCATTGAGCTAGACAGAGTAACACTGACAGTAAACACATAGCTTATTAGATGGTAATAAGTACTATAGAAAAAAATCACATCTGAAAAATGTGACAGGCAATACCAAGATGGTATTCATATAATTTTAATTAAGGAGGCCAGTAGAAACCTCACTAAAAAGTTGATATTTAGATAAAGGCTTGGATAAGGTGGGAGAGTTAGCCATGTGGTTATCTGGGGCTAGAGTATTCCAGATAGAATATCAAGAGCACATGCCTTGAAGCAGAACAATTTTGTAAGAAACAAGAAGGGTAACTGGCTGTTGTAGACGAAGTGAGGGAAAAAGAGGTTAAGAGATAGGGACAGAGAGGTAAGATAAATTTAAGTCCTTTAGGGCTTCTACACCCAGTTTTTTGTTTGTTTGTTTGTATTTACTGTGATTTTTCTCTGAATTGGACAAGAAGGCATTGGAGAATTTTGCCCAGAAAGTTGATTTGTTTGATGAATATGTTAATGGGATTACCCTATTTTTTATGTTAAGAATAAATTTAAGGGGATAAGGGTCAAAAGAGGAGAACAGTTAAGAGGCAGCGCTAGCATCCTTCCTGCCCAACTGCACAGTGAAGGATGATTGTCCTACAGAGAATAAGAGAAACAGGTAAGAAGTGTTAGGAGTGTGGGTTCTGTGTTCTGTAAATGTTTTATCATAGATTACCTTTTGTAACAAAAAACACTTGCTTACTTAAAAACATTTGAAAATATCGAATATCAAATTGCTCACTGATTATATTAGCTTTAACAAATTTAAAGATTTTCAAACAAAATTAAACTAAATGTCTTGTCCCTTTAGTTTATGTATCTATAGATACCACATGAGTATATTTTTGAATAAGCTTCTTAGTAATTAACATGTTTTTTTTTAATTTACCAGAATTTTTTGTCTTCTTTTGTTGTTATTTACACAGATAAGCACTTCATTTATAAGTTAAATGCAAGGACCTCTTAATATACATTTTATTCCAAGAACAAACCTATAGGAAATGAGAAATAGTAATTTAAAAATGACATTTTATAACAAATAAAAATAATTTTAATAAAATGATATTCTGAAAAACTGAATATTCAGGGCACGCTAAACATAAACATGGATTTTGCTGGCCCATTCATGGCTCCAAAACACAATTTAGGAGCTTCTGCTTTGAATGGAGGGAATCTTCCAGTGCTACTGTGACAGCTACAACAAGACCAGGTCTTAAAATCCTAGCAATTCGCCTTAGTTTCTCTAAGTAGTCTACACTGACCTGCTCAATTCAAAGAAGCACCACGATTCTGTCCTACTTTGCATTTATCGTTTATTTTTTTAATCATACCTAGTTTATGATTCTACCTATGATTATTGGTTGCCAGACTGGGATCTTATAAGTGACATCTGGCTCAGGAAGCTCTGGTATTTTAAACATGTGCAAAATAAATAAATATATAAAATCAGAAATAGCACATTACAGCTTTAAAAATTAGCATAGTCTTTTCCACGGGGATTTCACTTCACCTGGAGTCTGGGGAGTATAAAGGAGGTCACTTGAAGAACCAAGCCTATCAGGTACTGGTTTATGTCATCATAGTGCCAATATGATGGTCAGGCCAGGAGAAAACTCAAGTCCTTTTGAGCCCGTGACCAATCAGAATGGCCCAAGGATCTAAGTCCGATATGTAGTAAAGAATAATGGATTTAAACATATTTATGGGAGACTTATGGTGACTAATTGAATAAAAAAGATGAATGCAGAATGACTGATATGAAAACTTTACTTAGAATCTATGAATTAGTGATGTTATGTAAGCAATTTATTTTCTCAAAAGGGACAATCATGAAAATCCTTCATTATCACATCATATATACTAAAATATATCAATAAATACTAAAGTCACAGGCAATTTATTGGCAAGAGTTTAGTTATTCTGTTTATCTTAAATGCTGAAATATCACCCTATAGATTTCATTCATCTGGTCACCTGACCTGTCATCTCCATTAATAATCTGTTAATCTATTCTATTACATAAGTATCTTATTTTCTTACCTTAACCAGCCCCTCTCTTTATCCTCAGAATCTATCATTTAATTGAAAGGAAAAAAAATAGAAATTCGAAGAATAATGTGTGTCTAGCTTTTTATAAAAAGCTAATTCTAGTTAGTCATTAGAATATAATGGTATGAAAGATTTCAGAGAAAGTGGACATTTACATTGACGTCAATTGAAGAACCATTTAAAATCAAATTAATAAAGAAACATGTGTTATGCCTCTGCTTATTTTAACCCTAGTTTGTTTTAAAAGGAAATGATAGCTATTTAAACACTGTTAGGTCACTGAGTACACTGAAAACAGGGGTCAGTGGAGAGCAAACAACAATTCATTTTTAGATCAAGGTTCTAGCACTAGGGAATGTTCCAAGAAGCATTTCATTTTCAAATGAATTCCTTCCACTTGGAGCCAAAGGTCAGCAAGCTAGCATTAGTTAAAGAGGTCTCAGCTGCATCAAAGTTAAATAACAACCAAAAGTCACCCACAGCAGTGTCTCTCTAATCCATAGATGTGTCCCGAAGGGCAGCAAGCGAAAGAAGAAAACAGAGATTTGTTAAAGGTGCTGACAATAAATGCTGTGATCAGGAAGCACCTTGGGCTGAGAGCGGAGGATAACAAGCTTTTCTGTTCTCCACACAGAAGAAGAAAATTCTATTCAAGTACAGGTGCCTGTTGCAGTAAATGTATATATTCGGAATTGATCAATCTATATAACACAACATAGGCAATTATAGTAACATTTAGAATCCAGACATTTCACAGTAAACATAAGAAGCTTTATACTCTTATAAAGTATCTATGGTCAGCCTCATGCATAGATTGCCTTTTAAGCAAGTTTTTAAAAAGTGAAGTCTTTTAGTGAAAAGCTTCTGAATACCATTCAAAATATCAATACCACTGTCCACAGTTGGTAGTCTCAGAAAACTAAATATTGATTTCCCTCCCATCCCTTACCAATAGCAGGCAACTGCCTTCATTGCTTTGAATATTTTATTGTTTTACAATTGGCAGATTCTATTAGCATTGTTTTTTGTTTCTTTGTTTTTTTATATATATATTTTTATAATTGGGTCATTGTTCTCTCTCCTCAAAAAGGTGTTTGTGTTATTTTTTCTTGTGTGACAAATAAGACGGAAAAGTAAGGCTGAAATTAATGTAGCACTCCTTGTACCATGGCTTCCTTGACAATTATGATTTATCTAATTTTGGCCTTGCTATCACTGACATTGCAAGGATTTATTGAAAACTAGGATTTTTTTTATTACAGTCTTTTTAGCAAATCGGACTACAAAATTATGCACATTTATGCAATGATTAATTGGAACCAGGAGCTGCTCAAAATATTCCATGTGAGTTTAAACATCTCATTCTTTTCTTGATTACTGATGATTGTTTTGTGGTTCTTTGTGTAGACAGGTATTGTGACTATATTTAATTTTAAACAACTTTGACAAATTAGCCAATACAGTGCAATGTGTGCATGGACATTGGCTTGATCTATTAGCTTTTATTTTCTCATCACCCTTGTATGAAAATTGGACTGAATAATTCAGAGTAAATATTAAAACAATATTGATCTAATTCACCAGACTTATTGATTCATATGTCAAATGAACGAGTTCAGGAATCCATCCAATTGCAAAATGACCCGAGGAAATTACCCCCAAAATCTCAATATATTATAAAAATATTTTTTAATCTCCAGTGTTAACACTTTTAAAACAAAGACAGAAAAAGTATTTATGAAAAAAATATTTTATATTGAAAATATTGTTCTTTATCTTAACCCTTCTGTAAATAAAACTACTTGAGGAATATTTTTAAAAAAATACTACCAGGAAAAATGTGCTTGTAAAGACTCAATTTAGACATTAGTTAATGATTGGGTGGTTTCTAAGGCTTTGTGCAGGAGTCTACTCAAGAAAAAATAATGCAATACTGAGATTTTATTATAATTTGCTTTACCCAATTGTTGAGAAAGTTATACAATTTGATTTTGAAACTTGATTGAGGCTTTTTGCTGAATGTGTCAGTTTATCAATTTTCACAATACACAAGTAATATATAAATTAACCAGTTTAAGAGTCACATAATCAGATTATTCTATAAGTGGTCATAGTCCAAAGTATACTTAGTGATAATTTTGACTGAACAAAATACTGAGAATTAGAGATAGAGAATTAGACAGGGAAACACTAAGAGTGTAAAAAATCTTACAAATTTTGGGCATTAATTGAAAAAGAAGTGAAAGGAAAATAATGTTGAATTATTCTACAAAATTTTTATTGGTAAATACGTAGGTATATATGTGTAAACAGAAACTTATTTAAGGAGATTAAAATCTCAAAATAATTGCTCTACTAATTCAGACTGAGAACATGAACATTTATTATTATTATTATGCAATTTCAATAGAAATATTACCAAATACATATTCTAGAATATCTCTAAATGATGATTAATTTATTTACTAAACATTATATAACATTGAAAACAAGACTATGTAAATATTAACTATGCACAAGGGTTTTCTTTTTTTAATCATATATTCCTACTGTCAATTAATCTACAAGACAAATAAAGTGAGCAGCAGTGCTTCAAATTACTTATTAATTCTGACAGTAACATTTTCTCTTCATCAGAGTTATTCATCAAATTATATTAATGATTGAATTTTCTTTTTTATTTTTGTTTCATTAAATGTATTGGGGTGACAATGGTTAGTAAAATTACATAGGTTTCAAGTGTACATTTCTATAATACATCATCTATATATTTCATTGTGTGCTCACTATTGAGTCAGTTCTCCTTCCATCACCATATATTTGACCCCCTTTTCCCTCTTTTCTCTATCCCCTTTTCCCACTTATATTCTGGTAACAACAAATAGTTCTCTGTCTACCAGTCTTTGTTTCTTTGTTTGTCTTGTTCCTTTGTTGTTTTCAGTTTTATTACCCACATATGAGTGATTTCCTAACCTATGTACTTTCAAATGTCCTTTCAATATTTAGATTTAGATTTAGAGAGTCAGATTTAGAGATTTAGTGATTCAGATTTAGAGAGTCAACCCATACAATAAATCCAAAGTTGCAAACAAAATGTCAAAGAATAAATACCAATTTAAAAAAAAATAGAGAAATATATATATATATATATATATATATATATATATATATATATATAGAGAGAGAGAGAGAGAGAGAGAGAGAGTTATATATTTCTTTTAGAATTTGACTTAGCTAAAAACTCTGATATACTAAAAACCACACTTCTATAACTTCTTTTAACTAGTATTCAATTTTGTTATTTTATAAACATGGACCTACAAATTCAACACTTACCCATTCAAATGTATCAGGTGGTTTGAAGATACATAAATAATTGCATTTTTATCCGACTTTAATATAAATAAACATTAATACTTTAAAATTTATTTTTTTAAGTTAAGAAATTTAAAGTTGTGTTCCCATGGCATCCATGAATATATCTAATTGGCCTGTAAAATATGCATCTGTTTCTTGCATTTACCTAGTCACTAAGCTTTTTAAGGGATCCAAAAATTTGGAATGGTGTTAAGTATGCATTACTATATTTTAATTGTCATCTGGTCACTGTAATGTTTAAATTTAACAGAACTTTTAATTTAAAAAAGTTATATACTTAAATGTGTGTAAACCAAGTAGAACATATTTGATTTTATGTTTGTATTTATCTCATATTTTATGAATATTTACATTTTTATTTGTTTATTTACTCTCTAAAGCTTATCCTTAAAAATGTCCATTTATGCAAGGGCTCCAGATTATACTTAATAAATTATTGTATTAATGCATCTAAACAAATGCATTAAAACACTGAATTGAAAGCCCACTTGAAACAATAACTTGACAGAATTTTCTGAAGTCACAGTTCAGAAAATAAATATACCTATGGAAAAATAATCATACTCCCCAAAATCAAATTTTCACTTTTTGTAACTGTCACCACTCACACTCAAATCAAAGCTAATGTAAGAAAAAATTTTCTAGAATGTTTTGAAAAAAGTCTAATCATTGGCTTTAATTGAGTTATGTAAGCCGTAGCTAACTTTTGCTTGTGGACCAGAAAAGCAGATAGTCATATTGACAGCACTTTAATTTTTGCCATTTCTTGACTTAGATTGTTGTTGTTGTTGTTATTGTTTTCACATTTGTGTATTTCCTTTCTGTTATATAATTATAAATAAGAATACTGAAGAAATTAGCAATAGTGTGTTTTGTAATATGCAAGTGAAACACAATGAACAATATAAAAATAAAAGCAAATAGCTTTCCCCCTCACATGAGGAAGTAGCATGAGTGTTTCAACACAGAGAAAGAATATTAACTAGATATGAAATGAACTGTTAAAAGAAAGTCTTAAAGACAATGCAGGAAAGATTGTATTTAATTTGTAAAAAATTTTGTTGCCACTACAATTTGGAATTGAAAAGTTATTTATTCAATATTATGTTGTGATAGAAGCTCTCAATTTTTTCTCTTTTTCCCTATAAAGAATGTATCATAAGAGAAATAACAGAATTAGTGAGAAGTAACTTTAGTAACATAATGCTATTGGGTCATTGGAAAAGTCATGACGTATTTTGTCTATGTTTTTCAAAGGTCATTTATTTATATAAAGAACAAAGATCAATCAATGATATATTGCCCATTTTGTTAAATAACATTTTGCCATCTTTCAGTGAGCTTCATAATTCCTCGTTCATAGAAGGACCTGTCTTTATTTGTGAAAAACTGAACAAGGTGCTGATTTACAGCCTCATCTGAATTGAACGTTATACCATGCAAGGAGTTTTGAAGAGAGTGAAACAAGTGGAAGTGTGACGGCACAAGGTCAGGCGAGTATGGTGGTTGTGGCAACACATCCCATCCAAGTTCCAATAATTTTTGACAGGTGATCAAACTTGTGTGTGGTCTCGTGTTATCATGATAGAACACAGCTCCTTTACAATTAACAAGCTCTGGACGTTTCTGGATGATGGATTTGTATAAACTCTCCATTTGCTGACAGTACACATTCGAATTGATTGTTTGGTTCCTTGGTAGGAGATTGAAAAACATGACACCTTTAAAATCCCACCACACTGAGAACATAACCTTTCTCTGATGAATATCTGCTTTCAATGTCCTTTAAGGCAAATCATCACATAGAGACCAAGACCATTTGCACACCACATTGTTGTAAACAATTCACTTCTCATCACCAGTTATGAGTCACTTCAAAAAAGGATAGTTTTCCTCACGTTTAATGAGCATATTGCAGATGTTTATATGCACCATCAAATGAACTTCTTTGAGTTCATGCGGAACCCAAATATCGAGCTTGCTTATGTATCCCAGCTTCTTCAGGTGGTCGTGAATGCTTGAATGATGGACATTCAATGTTTCTGCAATCTCTCGTGTCATGTAATGTGGTTTTGACTCAATCAATGCCTTTATTTTGTTGTCTTCAACCTCGGTGGCCCTCCCTGACTGAGGAGCATCACTGAGCTCAAAATCACCAGCATGGAATTTCGTGAACTATCGTTGGCCCTGATGTTCTTGTAGAGCATGTCACCATAAACTTTATGCAACTTTTCACAAGCTTGACGCACGTTCTTCTCTTTATGGAAGTAAAACAGTAAAATATGGCAAAAATACACAGTCTGGTCTTCCATCTTCAACTTGTAAAATCTCCAAAACTCAACCGAATCGCTCATTTTTTTTTAGAATGGAGCTAGAACTGTCAGCTGTCAAATGACATAGCAATAACATAGTTGTGAATGACTCTACTACTTCCAAAAATGAACTAGTGCCATCTGTTGCAAACATGCGTCATGACTTTTCTGACGACCCAATAGAATGATACTTGTGGCTATTGGGATTGAGAGGAAAAGAAGCATTATACAAGTACTCTCTACAACTACCAAATAATGTTCTTTATTCATTCCAATGTACAAAAAGGATAGGTATAGAATAAACATTTCCTACATTATATATCCAGTTATTGGCTAGAGGATGACTGACTAATTTGAATAGCAGTTCCACCAAAACTGAATAAATGGAGAGGGCTGGCAAACCAGAACACAACTGAAGTGAACGCAACCAAAAGAAGGTGAAAAGGCATGGGTATTAGGCAGGCAAAACCCATAGATATATATCTGCTAAAGCTAGTAGGTGTAAAGATAGAATTCAAACGTATTTAGATGAATAGTCTATTAGAGTGTCATTGAGTTTTTCTTATGGCCAGCAATTGCTAATCAGTTTCTTTGCCAAGTGAAAATTAAGAATTTTGCCTACCACCTACCACAATGAAGTTATTTGTTAATTATAATATAATTGACATATAACATTATCTGTACAACATAATGATTTGATATTTGTATGTATTGTGAAATAATTACCACAAGTTCAGTTAACCTCTGTCACCATAAAGCTATATATTTTTTTCTTGTGATGACAACTTTTTAAGATCTACTCTCTTAGCAACTTTCAAACATGCAATACAGTATTACTAACTATAGTCACTATGCTGTACATTACACCCTCATTACTTGATTGTATGACTGGCTATTTATACCTTTTGACCTGTTTCACCCATTTTACCCACCCCACTCCCCCACCTGTGGCAACCACCAATATGTCTTCTGTGTTTATGAGTTTGTTTTGTGGTTTGTTCTATTTTGCTTTGGGATTCCATATATAAGTGAAATCATAGAGTATTTGCCTTTCTCTGTTTGTGCACAATGGAAATCTGACATCAACTATAGTTGAGTCTTCTTGACATTAAGAATTTTAGTCTCTACAGTAAATGAGATACCAACAGTCATGTATATATATGATATATATTGATAAGAAACTAATAGAATAGTAAACACTATGAGAAAAAGTTTTCTTTCTAAGAACCCCCTTGATGAGAACATTAACTTTACTCTGTTGTTAGGAAAGCATTCTGATGAAATCCTTAATCACTGAGTATAGTATTTCATTTGAAAAATAGTCCTCAAGATGTCATTGAAAATGAATCGCTTAGAATTGTAATTTAATCACCCCATTTTCAATGTTATTCTATCTCTGTAACTTCTACTTTAGAAATCTTCATAGAACTCATAAATAGAGATATACCTTGACCTTACAGTGTCAGTGTAGCTCATGAATAGAGGTTGTAAGATAATGTCATTTCTATTCTAAATTTCCAGAGCCAATATTCTTCTTTTAATATTATTCCATCCATAATTTCAGTAATCCAGTTTAGCTTGATGTATACAATACCATTAATACATTTGCAATTTATCTTTTATGATTACAAAACTCAGCATGACTGAGAGAGAGAAAGGACTAAAAATACAAACATTTTTATACACCACTTGGATTCATTGTTTCCAGTTATATCTCTAATAGTTTGTTATATAACGCATTCTTGCTCCTTTCCTTATAGTGTTTCTAAAACCATAATGCTCTGTCTGTATAACTGCTACTATGCTGACAGTAGATCAGGAACAGTGTGAATAGATACAATGGACTTACTATTATGTATTGAATTGCATCTTCCCTAAAATGATATGTTGAAGTCCTAGTACAGAGTACCTTGACTTATCGAATGTGACCTATTTGGAAATAGGATTGTTGCAGAAGTAATTAGTTACGATAAAGTCATACTGGAGTACTAATTAATTAATATGGTAAACACTAATCCAATATAATTGGGGTCCTTGGAAGAAGATGATCATGTGAGGAGACAGAGACACACAGGGAAAACACCATGTGACTATGAAGACAGAGATTGGAATTATGCAGACCCAAGTCCAGGAACATCAAAGGCTGCTGTTAAACCAGCAGAAGCTAGAAAGAGATAAGGAAGGATTCCTTTACATATTTCACAGGGAGCATGGCCCTGGCAAGACCTTGATTTCACACTTCTGGCCTTCAAAACTGAGACAATACATTTCTGTTGTTTTGAGCTATCCAGTTTCTGGCACATTGTTACAACAGCCCTAGGAAACTAATACACTATTGTGTAGACAGCATCAGCAATATTAGACCTAAAACTGAACTTACATGACTGTTTTTGAATGCATATTTTGAAATGCAATGACTAAAGTGACTTTTTAGATTCTCAGTTACTTACACTAATAACTGTAGAAGCCATTTATACAATTGTGGTAAAATGACAGTGCTCACCAAAAATCAGAGGACATGTTGAAACAAACAAGGCATTATATCGTAACTTTCCATAAAACTTTTCTACTTCTTGTTTTAGGATCCATTTCCAGCTTCTTAACATGACTTATAAAATTATTCCAGCTTTGGTGCTTTTGGCTGTGTTATCTCACTTCTTAATATTATCCCAGGCTCTCTTGGTGAGTTCACTGAGTCCCCTTTTACGTCTAGCCTTTAAACATTCTATTCTCTCTGAAATAGTATTTCTTCCCTCTTTATTTGGCTAATACCTGCTAAAGAAAAAAAAATCTTCAATGACATTTGTTAAAAATGGTAAAGCAGACATTTTCAGGATCATCATAGTAGGTGTAAAGACCACTACAATGGAATTGCATGGTGGGAAAGAAATCAGGCTCAACTTTCAATACAGCAGGGAAAAATGGGAATTTATAGCCGAGGAATAGGGTGGAGGTCAGCAGATGGAAATTTACTAAGAAGAAAGAAGGATCAGAGGGTTTTTGCTAAACCAACCTACCAGGATTCTTGCTGAAGGTAGGCCAGGATGATCAGACACACCTGAGGATGGTGGAGGATGAAGTACCTGATCAGACATGGAGGTGGTCAGATATGTTGGAGGTTCTGGTTAAAATTGTGTAGGAGGGTACTTGCTATACCTAGATTTTTTAAGGAAGTGCACCGATTGGCCTAGGAGCAAAGTTCAGGAATCTGATTAAAGTTTGGTCATTCAAAATATCTTTGTCAAACTTATGCATTCAAGTTTCTG
The DNA here is from genome assembly GCF_001890085.2 of Hipposideros armiger. Taxonomy (NCBI): domain Eukaryota; kingdom Metazoa; phylum Chordata; class Mammalia; order Chiroptera; family Hipposideridae; genus Hipposideros; species Hipposideros armiger. The sequence goes on from NW_017732536.1 coordinate 193,528, forward strand.
TTAAATATTTTCCTCAGTGAGAGCTTTCTTTACTACTTTTCCTAACCAGAGGAGATTAAGGCCTCTTGTTATAGTCTCTTGTTGTGCAGCTTTCTGGTAACTCTGTTCTTCCTCTAATAATATTTTTCACACTTTTTACAACGTATGCATATCCTTGAGAAGAGGACTGTTTTGGTTTTTCTCATAGCTGAAAATCAAGTACCTTACAAAGTTCTGGGCAGATACTTACGCACTCAATAAATATTTGTCAGTTTAATAAAAGCTCTGGTTCTAGGAAGAGAGTTTCTTCAAATACATTTAGGTAAATGTGAAAATCCTTAAATATCTTTTAATAAAAAGAGCCATATGCATAAAAACATCAATTCTGACACAGTAGAAATATTAATAAACATATTTTTGTATTAACACAATAGCTCTAAAACAGAAGTAAGATTCATAATTCTTCTATAACTATATAAGTAATATAAATACTAGTTATATTTATACTTATACTATTTAAATTATAAATAATTGTCAGGGTCAGAAATGGGCGATAATTTTATTAGCCCTGTCCTTTGTTAATCTATATATCAACATTATTTAACATATGCCAAATTTTCCCCATTATTAATAAATTTGCAAAATGACTTTTTGGAATTATGAAAAAAATTAATGTTAAGACTGTAGACACATTTCTGATTCTGACAGTCTGCATGCATGTAGTTTGTAACAAACTATTAAACATTCATTTTACAAAACTTACTCAACTAACAATTAGAGTTTTTTTTAGTATTGTCTATATAATATAACTCCCTGGAATGTCTTCATATAATAATTTTATTTTATTAATAAATAAAATAAATAAATAAATAAAATAATTTTATTTTATTATTTTAGTTTGGTGTTTGATATTTTTTGGGGGGATAATCTTCATTCCATTTTCTCCAAATACAAATTTTATATGGTTGAAAATATTCATCTATTTTGATTTCATTATGCTCAAAGCTGAATCCAGAGCATCAATTAAATCTTGGAGTACAATATCATTTGTAAAAATTTTTTGTATAATTCATATTAGAAAAAAAATACCTCCAAACACTAAATAGAAGTACAAATATAAGAATAACAAACTTCTCTGTTTTTCTTTTTTTGGAAAAGGAAAGGAACCTGCTATTTAATTTTCTTAGGGGTTCATATAAACTAGAACAAAATTTTTTAAAAAAAATTGAAACTTGAAAATGTTTGAAATTTATGTGATGACTGCTAATAACTAAAAGAACACTTACTTATATCATGCCATTTTATTATAGCAGTCCCCTAATATATTTAAGTTGGAATCTTGGTGCTTAAGATGAACTTAGTTTTGGCCTTTATGACTACCTAATCTTGAATGCCCATTATTTTGTCTACCGTAAGTTGCTTACTCTCTCTCTCTCTTTGTTACTCTGTACCTTCTCATCAGAAAAGTATGCTCCTTTCAAAACTAATAATATGCATTTGTGTTGGTTCTGCATATAAATGAAACACGGATAGACAGATTATATTTAAATGTATTTTAATAAAAAGAGCCATATGAATGAAAACATTAGTTGTGTTTTCAATAAAGTACCATAAAAAAAGCCCCAATTTACTTCATTTATTTAGAATCTGAGAGACAAAGAAAACAGTAAAATGGTGAATAGTACACCATTCTACATACATAGAATAATCCTATATTAGGAATTTGGAAAACTTTCTATTCTAATGATTGCCTAATATTATTTACAAGTGTTTTTAAGTCATGAGATTCCATCCCAATATAGCCTGTGCATTTAACAGAAGTGCTTATCAAAATTAAGAAGGACAAATATCAAACCCAACATTTTTTAAATGTATCTAAAATTTTTTCACCCATTTTATACATTTCTTCTGGCAAGTTATTGTATTGAAAACATCAGGAGCATAGATTCTAAGCAGTGGTTTTGAAAAAAGAAAGAATAACAGACTTTCAATATTAAATGAAACCATCACAACAAGCTAACATAAACAACTAACGTTGCCTTCCTGATGTTTCCTCACTTTTTTTAACAGAATGGGTATAAAAGACCTGAGACCTAAAACCTAACAATGACAACCTTTAACACAATGCTATCAAATTCTAGAGATCTGTGGATTATTCTTTTCCTCTTTGCATCTCCTGCTCTTGACAGAGCCGTAAAAATAACTTATATTTTCTACAAAGCTTAGCATAAATATAATAAGACAGAGTGGATTATTCCATTCTTACTGGAAATGAAACCCATGCTTCCTCTCCAACATGCTATAGTATGCTGGTTTATGATAAGCATGTACTTTAAAAAAGAACATAAATCATTTTTATGGGAGTTGCCCTCATGTTTATTTCAGACGGCCAAATGCTGAGAAGAACCCCATGTGCGGTAATACACTGGTTACATAGCTGAAATTGAGGGAAACTTCCCTTTGCTCGACAGCAGATCACTATTATATGCATTACCGTATGATTTTCTCAAGTGTATTCCAGTATCAGAAGATTTGTGTAGTCGCTGTGGTGGGTTAATGAACTAAACTCTCACATTAAGAGATCAGAGTTCAAATTATTTGTGCACTGTATATTTTATGTATAAAATAAGTAGATAATTGTTCTGTGCTGTTAAATTGCCTCTTCATACTCAGTCAGCTTCAGGGGATGCCTAGTTCTTCAGCTTGACGTGTTTATCCACATTAAGGTATAATTGAACCTTATCACTTTGAAATTTTCAGCCACATTTAAGTATTTGGGAACTTATACTAATGATACTTAGAGAAATGAGGCTTGAAAATCAAAAAGATTATGTTTTAAAAGAGATTCTTATGGCTATAAAATGGTTCTGAAAAATAACATTTACAGAAGATCCACATGAATACATGGGTAAGAAAGAAGTAGTCTTCCTTTAAGTTATTTTAATTTAAATTTAGTGACACATGGTTAGGAAATGTTTAAGAATCTGCTTAACATGGTGACTCAGAAATATTTTCCAACATTACTGATCATGAAATATGTTTCATTCACTAATAAAACTGTATAAGCATAAATGTCCTTGAAACTAACAAAAAATATTACTTCAGTTTGATGTTACTATTATTCCTTCCATAAAAATTCATTGCCTTTATATGTGTTTTCATGTAAAAAGAATACATATGCACAGGATGGTGGAAATGAAGACAAAGAAATTGTAGATGACAGTCTTAAAAATAATTTTCATGCTGTTATAGATGTTGACTAAGGGAGATTTGTGGTAGTCAAAAGTTATTTTATAAACCCTAGAACTCTATAGTCAACTTACTAGATTCTATCTACTATAAAATATTCTTTCTACATTTTGGCAGTTATGATCTATTGTACTTTACTGGTGGAGGAAATGGATTATAAGAGATACAACTAAAAAGAAGTATTCGCTCTCATAGAGTGGAATACAGTTAATTTGTTTTCTTACTCAAACATGTATACTTAAAATTAACAAGTAAAAACTTGGCGCCTACTCTGTTCATAGTAATGTATGAAAACTATGAAAAATGAATGCCAAAGAAAATCTGAAACTTTTATAATCAATTCACAATCAATCGGAAAATGAAAGATAAAATAAAAATAAAATTAGCAATTTAAGATAATTTAATGAAGTAATTGTAACAAGTGCTAGGTGTTTTCAAAAGGGAGGCAAATAAATCTGAACTGAACAACTCAGAAAAGGCTGTTAGAAGAGATGATACAGAATTGGCCTTAAAGACGAGAGAACATTTGCATGAAAGATAATATAAGACATGTAAGAGTAACTTGAGTTTAATGAACGTTGAGATGTTTGATAGGATAAGAATTCCTTAAGAGTCCAGATGAAATAAAGAAGGTGGAAAAATTAGGCATCTGTGGTAGCCTGAGCAATGACCCCCTTAAGCTGTCTATACCCTAATCCCTAAAAACTGTAAACATGATACCTTATATGGCAAAAGAAATATTGTGAACAAAATTGAATTAAGAATATTGAGATAAAGGGATTATCCAGGCTGTTCTGATGTGATCACAGTGTCCTGTTAAAAGGAAGCAGGAGGGTCAGAATCAGAAAAAGCAACATAAAGACAGAAGCAGTCAGTGAAGAAAGTGGGATTATGTTCACTCCTGGCACTTAAGAGGGAGGAGCCATGAGGCAAACAATGCAGGTGGCCTGTGGGAACTGAAAAAGGTGAGGAAATGGACTTGAGAGCCTCCAGAGGGAATCAACCCTGGTGACACTTGATCCAGTTAGACAGATTTCAGACGTCTAGCCTCCAGAACTGTAAAGCGCTACATTTGTGCTGTTTTAAGCCATGAAATTTGTGGAAATTTGTTACAGCAGCAATAAAGAACTCAGCATCATTTACTTTCACCCAGCCCTGACTCCTGAATATTTTTGTCATGAACATGGAGTGAGAGCTTTGAGGGAAAAAGGGAGAGATGGAAAGTAGCTTGTGCTCGCAGAAAGTACTGATTATAGAGAAGAGTCACACTGAGATTAATTAGTTCATTCTAATTAATTAATAGATGGTGGTATATTGGAATCTGTCATTTTGTAATTTATGGCCACTTTTTACTCTTTAATATATCTCATCTCTTTACACACACACACACACACACACACACACACACACACACACACACACACACACACAGACACTTCCACTTTATTATTATCTCCCTTAACCTGTGTACTTCTTCAGTAATGATTCTGCACTATGTTTTCTGTATGTAGAGACCATGTGTTAATGTAGGTTTTGTATTTTACTCCATGAATAATATAACTTAGAATACTGAGAATACTGACCAAATGGATAGGCCAAGTAACCAGATTAGACTAAATCTGGTCTGGATGTTATAGACCATCACAGATTAAAAGTCAGAGATGTATATAGAAAATATTAAGAGGATCAGATCTGTTTTTAATTGAAAGGCAATAAAAAGACTTTGTACCTTTTGTAAATGAGTAGTTTTCATACCGGTTCATTCTTTATCCCTGTCTATATCTTTAAAATCTACCTGCTTTTACTCTTGGTATTCTTTCCTACCCAGAAACACTTCCACAATTAAACATAGATTCTAAACCTGAGATTTACTAAAGAAAATGTTAATTTCTAAGCTTCTGATTTCCAAATGAATGAAACTCATTTTAAAGACAATGGTCTTAAAAAACCAAGCTTTAAATGCAAGAGCCAGATTTTTAATATTTTAGATGCCAAAGTTTAAGAGTCAAAAAGCTCTTGTAACAACTTTTATAGTATAAAAAATACACATTGTGATTCAATATCAGGTTTTATTAAGACTCAAAGGATAATAACTAGTATCAGCATTATGCGGCAAACTACTTTAGAATTTGTCACTATATTATTTAGGAATTTTTCAATTGAAAGTTTCACAAAACTCACTCCAAACTGCCTTAAACAATATTGACAAATTATTGGTGCATGTATCTGAAAAGTCTGGAAAAATGTGGGTTTCAGCCAAGGTTTCATTTAGTCATTTTCTCTATCCATCTCTTCATGCAGAATATATGCTTTCTCTTAAGACTAGCTCTCTTTCTTCTTAGGGGTTTGTTGCTTTCAGCTTTCAAGGGCTATATGCTTTTCTAAAAAATGAATTAACTGTAAAGTATAATTTCTCTTAACATAGCTTCTCAGAAGAGAGAGAAGCTTTCTTTCTACAAGCCTTTAGCCAATGTCTCCACATATATGAGTAGGATTAGGAGCATGTACGCATGTGTGATCTGTTGTTTAGCTTGGGTCAAATGGAGTTCATACTGGAGACAGGATTGGAGCCTACCTCTGACTTAAACACATGGGCTGCATTGGAAGTGTACAGTGTGCTGGACACAGTCGCCATGAGCTCCCAAGAGCTAAGTAGTATTCAGGAATTTGTCAGCCAGTGGAAATCAGGCATATTAGGAGCATTTACAACATGCAAATCAGCAAACACTCTATAAATTAGGGCTTTTTGTCTGTTTGTTTCCAGGAGACCCAGTGGTACCACTGGATGGGTACCACCAACATATGAATGATAAACATATTGTGGTATACTTGTATGCTGGAATACTACTGCATAATGAAAAGAAAACTATTAATAAATTCAACAATATAGATAAATCTCAAAATAAATGGAATAAATAAAAGAAGACTGACTCTCCCCCTTGGGGGAAAAAATGAAGTGCAGATACTGCATTATTCTATTTATATAAAATTCTAGAAAATACCAAACTTGTCTATAGTATTTGAAAGCAGATCGATACTTGTCTTGGATCGTTGCAGCACTAGGGTGTGAGAGAGTTGTAATATAAGGAATCTTTTGGATGGTGACACATAAGTTAATTATCATGATTGTGTTGATGGATTCATAGATGGTTACATATTCAGACATCAAATTATACATTTTAAATAAGGCTACGTATTTAAAGCTAATTAAAAAAACAGCAAAAATAATTAAGCAGTAAAAAAATGACATCATTAAGTATATGAAAAGCCAAGCCGCAGACTGAAAGAAAATAATTGCAAATTATATGTCTGATAAACAACTTATATCTAAGATATGAAAGAAATATTCCAACTCAAGTTTGGACAAACAACCCAGTTTTAAAATGGTCCAATGTTTTAGTACAAATTTGTCTAAATAAATTACATGAATGGCTAATAAACATATAAGAAGATTCTCAATCTCATTTGTCATTGGGAGAATTTAAAGTAAAAGAACAATGAACTACCATTACAAACCAGCTAGAATACCTGTTATCCAAAAGGCTGATTGTACTAGTTTGTTAGGGCGGCCATAACAAAGCACCACAAACAGCGTGGCTTAAGCAAAATACATGGATTGTCTGACAGTTCTGGCTAGAAGTTTGAAATCAGTGTTTAAATAAGGTTGGTGTTTTAGATGGCTGTGAGGGAAGGTTCTGTTCTAAGTCTCTCTACTTGGCTTTTAGATCTCTGCCTTCATCTGCACATGTGTTGTTGTTCTCCTTGTATGTATCTGTCTCTGTGTCCAAATTTCCCTTTTTATGAGGATATCAGTTATATTGGGTTAGGACTTATTCTATAATTTGTTTTAGCTTGATTATTTCTGTAAAGACACTCATTTGAACTTGATTATCTCTATAAAAAAACGTATCTCCAAATAAGGTCACATTCTGAGGTACTGGGAGTGGAGACTCTGACATATCTTTTTTTGGGGGAACATAATTTATCCCATAACAACAATAATATTAAATATAGGTGAAAATGTAGACAATCAAGATCACTTATGTATTTTTGGTTGGAATATAAACAGCATAGACACTTGGGAAATATTTTGTTAATTTATTACAAGTTAAATATAATTTGACCTTACAATCCAGCAGGGATCTATCCAAAATAAGTGGAAACCTATCCAAAATAAATGGGAACCTATATTCACACAAAGAAATTATACATGAATATTCATAGCAGCATTACTCAAAATATACACAAATTTTCATAGAAGACAAAACTGGATACCATTCAAATGCCCAACCAAAATGTGATATAGCCATACAGAAGAATATTATTCACAATGAAAATGACCACAGAATTACATGGAGCTACTTCAAAAACTAATACATGAAATAATTCTGACACAAAACTTAAAATTCCATTTATGTTGAATATCAAAAATAAAAACGCTATTTTTTTAGAAACGAAAAAGAGATCAGTAGTTGGGTTGAGGTAGGAGTAGGACTTGATTTCAAATAGACAAAAGGGAACCTTATGGAGTGATGTAAATGTTTATAACTGGATTGTGGTGATGATTACAGAGCTATATAAATTTACTAAAAGTCAATGGACTATACACTTAAAATGAGTGAATTTTATGCTATTTAAATTATAGCTTCATAAAACAGCTAGAAGTAAGTCTATTTTAGTACTCCAGACAAACACTGAAAGTCGCTTGGACCGTGATATTGACAGGAGAGATGTACAGAAGAGGATAAGATTTGAAATATATTCTGGAGATAAAATAAATGGAGTTTTCTGAAAGCTAGCTGTTGGATGGTGATGAAGCATGTGACATGTAGGTGTGTGACTTGAGAAAATAGGTATGCGGTGATCCCTTTTCAGAAATGGAAAATTATTATTATAATCATGAATCATTTATGTATTCCTGAGTAAGGAAACAGTATGTAGATAATGGTGGTTTAAGAAAATAAATTTAATAGAATGATTTAGGAGATTGGACCTTAAAAAAAATCTGTATATATATATATGTATATATATTATACATATATATATATACATATATATATATACATATATATACAGACACACACACATACACACAGATGTGTATATATATATATATACACACACACACACACACACACACACACACACACACACACACGTATATGTATATAAGGTCAAATAACTCAGGAAGATTATTCGAACAGTTTCAAACATTGAAGCAGAATTCACTTAATAAAATCATTTTCTTTACGCTTGGAAGGACACAAGCAGCATTCTCCTTGAGTATGACAGAATATTAAAGTATTTGTGGAAAATGTAAAAATAAATTTTAACAATGTTGCTCTACCATAGAATCTCTACCCTATCAGATGGCTACCAAGGGAATGTGCAGCCAAGCCAATGATCACCATCAAATACTATTCATTTACTCTTGACTAGCTTTCCTATTAGAAAGGAAAAGTTCTATTCATCTGTAGGTTAATTTCCCTTGGGGATGAAAAATAAATCGACAGCCTTGTATCCATGACAGCCACATAAATAAGGCAGCATCCCTTCCTTCCAAATTCTCTATTTCTTTGGATCACACAGTCTCGTTTCCCTTTCATATTTGTTATACGATATGAATGCTGCTCTTCTTGCTCCACTCTAAAGCCATAACAAACTTCTTTTTATCCCTATGTCACTTAGATTCTATCAGTTTCCTCATAAGTTGAAGGAGTGCATTGTATGGAATAGTGGTTTTAAAATTTTGTTCAACAGCCTTTCAGTACATAGGATTCAATTACATCAGACATTTGGAAACAATGATACTTTCAATGAGGTGCAAGTCTAGCAGTTACCCCATATGGTTCTTCTCAAGAATCCTGAGATTGTAGTAATCATACTTTTAAAATCATTTTGACTAGATAATCACAAGTTAATTTTAACTTCCAGTATTATGTTTTTAAGCATTATCTTCCTTTTATAATTATCTGTCATTCTTGAGAAGGCATATACCAGTCTTTTTCTTGGTCTCCAATTAACATGAACAGACCATTTTTCTTTTCTTTCTTTCTTTCTTTCTTTCTTTCTTTCTTTCTTTCTTTCTTTCTTTCTTTCTTTCTTTCTTTCTTTCTTTCTTTCTTTCTTTCTT
>NW_017732536.1:202959-249328 GCF_001890085.2 Hipposideros armiger
TCTCTCTCTCTCTCTCTCTCTCTCTCTCTCTCTCTCTCTCTCTCTCTCTCTCTCTCTCTTTCTTTCATTAAAAGTTATTGGGGTGACAATGGTTTAGTAAAATTACAGAAGTTTCAAGTGTAGAATTCTAATACATCATCTATATATCATGTGGTGTGTTCACCACCCAGGGTCAGTTCTTCCATCACCATATATTTGACTCTGTTCACCCTCTTCTACTACCCCCTCCCCCCGTACACTCTGGCAACCACTAAGCTATTGTCTGTGCATATGAGTTTTTGTTTCTTTATTTGTTTGTCTTGCTTATTTTCTGCTTTCAGTTTTATATCCCACATAGTAAAGTCAAGTCATATGATTCTTAACTTTTTCTGTCTGACTTATTTCGCTTAGCATGATAACCTCAAGATCCATCCATGTTGTCACAAATAGCACTATGTCATCTTTTCTTATGGTAGAGTATTATTCCATTGTGTATATATACCACAGCTTTATCCAATCATCTATGGAACCTTCATATACTGTTAGTGGAAATGCAGATTGGTGCAGCCACTATGGAAGGCAGTGTGGAGGTTCCTTAAAAAGTTAATAGAATTACCATATAACCCAGGAACCCCTCTCCTGATATATACCCCAAAAAACTGAAAACATTTATCCGTAAAGATATATGTGCTCTGTTGTTCATTGCAACTTTATTTACAGTGGCCAAGACATGGAGTCAGACCATTTCTTGTAGTGCTAATAAGCTAAGAAACACATCTTTGCAAAAGAAAGAACCATATGAAATCTCACTGATGTGGTTGTAGGAATTGCTGTAAAACAAGAAAAAGAGGGGAACCAATGTCAAGAGGCTCAAGGAGTGCCTCTAGGTATCCACAAACACAAACATCTATGGTGAAGAGTATTGTGTCTAGACAAAGAGACATAGTTACCACAGTGTCTTTTTAAAAACAATCCCAAATCTTGAGAGCATTGTGCACTCCTCTTGTCCACATGGGCAATAATTTTTTCCACAGGATACATACAGGAGCAGAATCACAAAATAATTGTGTATGTACATCTTTAGTTTTACTGGATAATTCCAAATTATATTCCAAATTATTTTCCAAATTAGCTGATCCAAACTATATTTCCATTAGAATACCAGTGTTCATCTCTCTGTATATATTTGCTAACTCTTGTAAATCTTTAGAATATAGCTTTTTCCAGATTATTGTGTGCAATATGGTATCTCATGGTTTTTTTTCCCCCTAGCTTTTCAGTCATGATTACTAATAAAGCTGAGAATATTTAAGTATATTTATTGGTTATTCAAGATTATTTTTTATGATTTGCCCATTCATAGGTTTCACCCATATTTGATTAGGTAATTTATTTCTTATTGATTTTTAGTTATTAATATCAATTCTATCTAGGGTTTTCTGCTATAATTATCATCTAAGAATTTGGGACTAGCCTTTTGACTTTGTTCACTATACAAATATTTTTAATTTCATCATAATCACATTTTTCAATAATGTCCTTAATGATTTCATCTTTCTTATTTTGTTTTAATTTGTTTTCATACTCTGTAGTCATGAACTTAGACTCTTCTATTTTTTTCTGAAATTTTTAAAGCATTCTTTTTATTTTTTTTAAGATTTTTATTGGGGAATTGGGGGGATGGGAACAGTGCTGGGTAATTGGGGGAAGGGGAACAGACAAGTTGCTGTCCTTTTGTTCTTCAGTCTAATTGTGGAGGACGTTGCTTCACTGGCCCAAGTTGGCACCATCATTGCACTCTTCCCGGGCGAGGCAGATCAGTCGCCGGCTTCTGGACGGCCGCTCACTGCGGCTGCTGGCCACTCACGCTGGCTGCTGGCTACATACGGTAGCCCATGGCAACCCACTTCCACAGGGGCTGCAGCCTACGCCGTCGCCGGCAACTCATGGCAGCCCAGATCCAGGTTGAGCTGTTGTTCAGCATCTTAGCTGTAGAGGGCAGTGTCACTGGCCCTCATATGTGGGATCCGAACCGGGGCCCTCTGGCGTCCCAAGCCAGCTCTTAACCATCACACAACTCTGCTGGCCCTAAAGCATTCTTTTACATATATCTAATTCATACAAAACTTTATTTTGTAATCTAGTTTAAGCATAAATATTGTTTTAATTTTGTTCAGAGTGGTGAAATATTCCCACTAAAGTTATTTAATAATCTGTCTTTCCCAGTGATTTATGATATTTCTCTCAAAAGTCATTTTGTTTTATATTTGTACATGTATTCTTTGTCTCTCTTTCCTGTTCCATATATTTACTTACATAGCATTTATGAGCCAATACTAAACTATCAAATTATACTTTAGTATATTTACACTGATTCTGAATCATAAAGTATTTGTAAGTTTTTTTCCCCAATAGCATTATTAGCTTAAGGAAGACATACATTGTATTTTAAATTAAAAAATAAACACAAATATTTGTAATAGACTAAACAAGGACATTTTAAATAATAGAAACATGAAAGGAAGAAAAACGAGGGAAGAATTGAGAAAATAAAAGAAGTAAGGAAGGGGAGTAGTAAGGAATGGAGAGAATTTTGTTTTTTCCTTGTTTCAATATTTTTCTAAATGAATGACTATGATTCCATAAAACTAAGTTTAGGAATCACAGAAAATCAAAAGCCAAGAAGAAAAACAAGAGTGTATTTTATTCTCCAAATAGTTATCTATAAATCAAGGTAAACTGTTATGTATTCTGTAGCATAATTAGTATACCTAATAATTATATGATTGAGATAAGGACTTACTTTGCTTTGTCAACAAACAGATCTGTCTCTAACACTTTCTACCTGTGCAAAATGTATTTATCCTCTATGTGCCTCAATTTCCTCTTCTATTGAAAAGAAAAAAAATATTTGCCTTATAGGATGGTTAAAAAGATTAAATAAAATAATGAATGCAAAGTACTTAACAGTGTCTGGCATACAATATGAAATAAATATTTTCTAATAATTACAGAAACAATTAGTTAAAATTCTACTGGTTAACTTTGAAACATGTGAATTTAAATACCACAGATTATCCATTTTGGGGGTATAAATTTAAAATAAAGAATGGTCACATTTAATAGGTACTCTTTTTTTTACCAGTTAAAAATGAATAGTCAAATAAATTCATTTTTATAATGTATGTGTTCTGACAGGGTAGAAAATAAAAAAGATAAGTATGAGTGGATAAAAGAAGTCTACAGTAGGGATTCCCTCTCTAATTACATGTTTCTTGAAGAGCTATAGATAGACTCTGGCTTATTTTTGCTGGATTACAGTTTTAGAGAATGAAATAAATTAGTGAGTGCGTAGTTTCAACAAATCACAGAGCAGCAGATACTCCCATCTGGTCTCATAGAAATGTTACTTACAAAACACTTTTCTTTATCAGAAATATTGCTGTAGTATTGTATAAGTCATTAATAAGAGAATGATATATTTTCCAGGTGTTCAGTAGTATTTTAACCCATTCTGTACCATAGGGGCTCTTGTGATTGAGAGTAGTACATGTAAAGGAAATCAATTATTTTTTCAATATAATAGTTGGCTTTGGATTAATATAATGACTTTTTTTTGGTTCCTCTCTTAGTTTACTAAGGGTTTTAAAAGATACTATTGAAATTTATTTATTTTTAGTTGATATTACCTTCATCCATTTTGCTATTTTACAATATTCATTTTGCTAACAAATTGAGTCATACTTTAATATGTGAGCCTTAGTGTTTCTGTAATCCAAAGAATATTTTCTTCACTAAAAAGTATCATTGGAGAAGAGAGACACTGGAAAGATTGACAGTCCCTGATGATCCTAGTCAGAGTTTTACTAAAACAATTTTAGTTCTAGCAGTTGTAGTCCTAGATGTTTACTGGACTCATCTGAAAAATTATTTCAACACAAAAACCTGCACACACATGTGTATAGTTGCTTTATTCATAATCGCCAAATGCTGAAATCATCCAAGACACCCTTTAAGATGTGAATGGATTCACAAACTGTTTATCCCATTCAAAGGAATGCTGCCTGGTGATGAAAAGGAATGAATAATTAATTCACTTAATGACTTGGATGAATCTTAAATGCATGTTGCTAAGTGGCAAAAGTAGTCTGAAAAGTCTTCCTGCTGAATGATTCCATTTGTATGACACTCTGGAAAGGGAAAAAAATAGATGAATCAGTGGTTGCCAGGGGGTTAGGAAAGAGAGTGGGGATAGAACACATGAAGCGTAGAGGATATTCTAGATAGGTGAAACTATTTGCTGTGATAATTTAATGATAGGTACATGATACTGTATGTTTGTCCATCCCTGAAAAACCTTACAGAACAAAGAATGAAACTTAGTGTATGCAAATTTAAGGTATCATTTAGGGGATTGGGGCACTCCAGCATGGAATGTAGACTGCAATAAAAGAACTTAACTAATTATAAATGTGTGACATAACCTCACTGAATAGAATGTAGGGGGAATACCGAAATAAGTGGAGAGTATAAGATAAAAAAGACTGTATGTACGTACTATAATCTAGTTGGAAAAGTTGTTTCACAAGGGGATATGGGTTAACAATCCTGAAACTACTATGCATGTATAATGGAAATGACCAAGTAAGTAAATGGATGGAGGATTGTGGGAACCAGGTACCTTACTCTTCGAGTGGGAAGTTATAGATAAGCAAGGGAGAAAGCTAGACTAAAACATGGGACAGAAAGTCGGAATTGAAGACATCAGTACAAATTTATGTTTAACTTAACATAGAAAAAGTTGTATACAAATATATTCCAGGGATGCCAAAAACATGTATACAAGTGGACACTTTGGTCAACGTTGCTCAAGCAGTAGTTCACCGTAATCAGAAGTGTCTGGATGCTGATGGTAACCACTTTGAGCACCTCTTGTAATTGGAGAAGTCAAATGCGACTTGTATTCATCTTTTGTTATTGGTAAATATTATTAGAATTTTAATACAGCAGTTTTTATTTCTTTCTTAAAATGTGTATAAATTTTTGGCATCGTGTGTGTGTGTGTGTATGTGTATGAAGTAATTGCAAATACATGTGTATGCATGAGTTAATATAAATGCATATGTCCCCTAGTACTGTTCGCTAAGAGGGCCTAAAAGCAATGACACCTCAATGGGAATAGGGACATCTAGCACCCAGGTCTTGGTTTCTAGTGCAATTTTTCAATAAAAGAAGTCGGGGCTCATTGGCAAATGGCTAATTTTCAGGTTTGGGCAGGAAGTATATAAGATTAGCCTTGTAGTACCAGAAAGCGAGGAAATACTCAAAACACAAAAGATTAAATAGATGTTAAAGGGACATAAAAGCCAACTAAAAGAACTCCAATTGCCAAAGCTGAAACCATTTATACAAAATGATGATAATAACAATAACTAAGGTAATATTGGAGTATAACCCCAAGCATAAAATAAATTATCTGAGTCCATACTGACTTAAATAAATGATTAAAAAAACATATGGGAGGGTAACTGACAAATCTCTTCTACAGAAGTTTTCCAAATGATTTATGTAAATGCCTCCTGCCTCGAAGGAGGCGGATAACAATTCTGCACTTTTATGTATAGCCTGTGCCTAGTGACTTCCTCCCAGAGGTATAAGTGTCAGAAAGGATAACAAGATACACTTTACCTGCAAACACTATCTCAGTCAGGTGATCAAAGTTAATGCCAACAATGATAAGTCATGTTGATAGTATGTATACTTGATATGATAAGATGAGAAAGGCACTTTATCCTCAAACCCATAACACCAGTCTAATTTTGAGAAAACTATCAGACAATCCAAACTGAAGGATAACCACCAAAATAGTTGATTTTACCCCTCAAAACTGTCAGAGTCATCAAAACCAAAGTCTGAGAGGTCATTGTGGTCTAGCAATGCCTACGTAGATATGAAAACAAAAAATACGTAGTATCTTGGCTGGAATCTTGTATACTACAGGGACAGAAAAAGGCTATTAGGTAAAATCTAATGACTTTACTTAATAATAACATGCCAATATCAGTTTATTAATTCTGACAAATGTACCATACTAATGCAAAAGTTTAGCAATAGAGCAAACCGAATGTGGGGAACACGAGATACCAAAAGACGCATGTATTATCTTTGCAACTTTTCTGCAAATTTAAAATTATTCTAAAATCAAAAGGTTATTTAAAACATCTCTGTGGACAAAGAAAGAAGGGTTAAATGGCTATGAAGGTGAGTTTTCTTATATTGCACTAAAATGCAATTGATTATATTTATCAAGCACAACTAGAGGTTGAGATCATTAGTGAAGAAAAGTTAAGCCTGTCAGATTAAGCACTAAATAAGGGAAAGTGAATGCATTCCTGTTTTTCAAATAGAGAAAAAATGGAATATTCTCTAAAAGAAACTGACAGACAAATAAATATAACATCTAAACATAAAAATAAACATTACTCTTTCCTGAGACTATTTGGTGAGCTTACTAATATCAAATCAACTGAGAGAAAAAAGAAAAGAAAATAGACTATTTAGATAGATTAAACGTTAGTAGTTTAACATAATTAATTTTTATAATACTAAATCATGGGCCATAAAGTAAATTTGTTGTCAAATATGTTCAAATTGCAATATAAAATGAATTAATATGTAATAACTGACTGAAGCAGGTTTTTTAAAATTAAATATTAAAAATTGTTACAAAAGTTTATAGTTTTAAGTTTTGCTAACTTCTGTATTTTGGGAGCTTATTTTAGTTTTGGCTAGATGTGAAAGAAAGATTAAAGTACTGATTTATTTTAAGTAATAAACATATTTATTATTGAAAAATCTCAAAGAGAGAAAAAAATCTGTTACAGGTGTTTTCTGTTTACTGTAGTGGTGTTTTAGATTAAGATGGGTGAATAAATCAATTCAAAACACTTCAAGTAATATAACATTTACTGGAAAGCCTTACTATTTCTATATATAATAATGATTCCCCTACAATTTAAAATATGTTCAAAGTAACAGTAAAGTTGACATCAACAGCAAAGTGAGATTAATTGATATTGAGTGCAAAATGATTATTGAAGTCTTCAAAGTGCATAGATCAGGAAGCCTTTACTATATTATAACCTTCTGCCTTTGTAATAAGCCACAAATGCACCAGACAGAATAAGCAAAAATCAATTTAATAATGCAAAATGAGTCAAATATTCTAACCACAGTTTTTATGGTTACATTAATTGATTTTTATTAAAAAAATGGTAAAAACTGAAAGCATTAACCCAAAAGGATCTGAGGTCATTTCCAAGTCAATGTGATAAATGATTTCAGGTTCTTCAGTACTTAAATTTGCAAATTGGGTGTGTTGTGCTGCAAAATTAAAAACGCTAATGCTGTTATATTTTATCTACAGGTTTCAGTCTTCATTTAGTGCCTACCTCTTTTTATCCTTCCTTTTCTTAAATAGTCCAGTGACTCCCCATAATTCATAGATTGATTTTTTCAACTGGGGTTTAAAAGAACTTTATTGACTCATGCGACTATTCTCAGAGGTTCAGGAATTATTAAAATTATTTCTATTTTGTCTTCAAATTAGAAAAAAATATATTACACCTCAGCCAATACAGACACATACCTATAACTAAGTACTGCCATGTAATTCTCATGCCAAAATTTGCATGGATGTTTAAAATCACATGGGCATCAAGCACTATTTTTTAATTGGCAAGGTTGTTGAAAAATGAATAGATATGCATTTAAATACATGAGTGCCAACGTAACAAGTTATTACATTAGGCTGAATAAAATTTTGTTTGATATATAAATAGGGGAAAGTGATAGCAAAATTGAAGCACAATAAAAGGATGCAAAAATGTAGGCATTTCAAAAGCAAAATACCTACATATTCTGTTGGACATTCATTTTTTCTAAATATATCTAATAGACACACAGCTCTTGTACTTGTCAATTTTTAAGAGTTCATTAGTTCAGCAACAAAGTCTCAATGAAAAATTTTCTACAAATGGCTTATTTAATGTATGGTGTTTGGATTTTGCCCATTAAAATAATGGTTTTATTATTAACAATTTTGTCAGTGATAATCATGTGTCCAGTAATAAACTAAATTGATAGCAATGAAAACATACAAATCTACTTTAAATCCAACATCTGTGACTTAGTTTCAATAAGTCAACTTCCACTATTATAATACATTGATATTGCTAAATTCTATTTCATTTGAAACGTTTTTGCCTTCAAATTTGTGATATATTTAGTTTATAGTTATGTAATAACTATAAATATAAAAATTTAAAATAAAAATTTGTGTTCATATATTTATGTAACATTATAATACAGCATCATGGCAACACTAGGAAGGCTACAAGGAACACTATTTCACTCACTCATTAATTTAAAAGGGAATATAGCCTGGGCCTCTTGGGATGTACACTTTCTATTTGGTAGGAGTAGCTTCTTTCATGGTGGTGCAATGATCTCAAAAAGGGAACCAATAAATTCGATTTCCATTTTCCATTTAAGACCTTTTTTCTCTTTTTTTTTTGAGTCATCAAGTATCTTATTTTTATCTACAATTACAGTTTTTAAAAAGGTTCTTTTTTAGATCAGAATTAAATTGATGTAATTATCATAGTTGTAGTTCTGTCTTGCTGGAACCTAATAAATCGTTTTGTTAAATGACATCTTGTTTAGTCATATATGAAAAAACAAATATAAATATATGTATTTACATAGAATTTAGTTTGAAACCTAAAGAAAGAATCACAAATTATCTGACATATGTTTTTAAACATTGGATAACAGGCAGTACAGATATGTGTTAATGAGAGAAGAGAACAAATAGCACTCTGAGATGACCCCACATTTCTGTCTAGAGGCAATTTCAGGACTAAGATGCACACAGAGAGAGCACAGGTAGTCTCATCCAGTTGACCAGAGAGATTAAGTTGAGGGACCTTGATACAACTGGAATTTGAGGAATGAGAGCACGGGAAATGATTGGATTCCCTGAAAAGATCTCAAGAATTCTTCCTGGAGTTCTCTTGAGTATTTGTCTCAATACTAAATCAGTCATAGGGGTCAGAGGGTACAGTTACATATTCAGAAAAAGAATGACCAGGCATCTGTAAGCTTATGAAACAAGCCCTAGAAATCCCACTAAGAAGGTAACACTAGTCATTTAAATTCTGACAAATATTCACATTCTAAACTCCAAAACATATACAGGAGAAACTAGGATATTTAGTAAGAATTGAAAAATCTATTACCTTAATAGAAGGTATTAAAATAGCCCTAGAAGGAAAGCATCATTAAACCCACCCTATAGAGCTTAAAAGCTTAAAAGAAAAAAAAGGCAAATTAATCCATAAGCAATGTAAGCTATATGCCAGAGGAAGCCCACTATTCTTTAAAGGACAGCAATAAAAGCCATCACACAAAAATGTAAAATACACAGCTTCCTGCATGCAATAATAATAAAATACTGCACATTATAATAATCAGGAACATGTGAAAAATATCCAGAAGAAGAGCCAATTAAAAAGACTCAGAAATGATAGAGGTAGTAGAATTAGCAGATAAGGACTCTAATGTAGATTTAATATAAATTTGATCAAGAATTTATAAGAATACTTATATACAGTGAGGAAATATATGTGTATTAATCATGTTTTTGTTCGTTTGTTATGCTGTATATCATGATGCATTGGTATCTTAAAGAAACCTATCGGTCTAGGAAGAGAATGTCCTTGCAGGGGCTGGCCAATTCTTAGAGATGGCATAGTTCCCAGCCCAGAGCAAGCCTTACATATGCAGATAACTCATTGTAGAGCTGTATTTCCTCTCTTGCCTGTGGATCCCAAGAGTCAATATTCCTCTGGTGTAATCATTGCAGAGCTGGGTCCCAGGCACCTAGGGATCTCCCTCATAGCCCCAAAGCCCATTGAAATTATTCAAAGTAGCCAATCCTAAACTGTTCCCTCTGCCCTATTTTATCTTTCCCTTGCAAACCCCAATAAGGGCTCTGACCTAAAATTGTCACTCGCTCCTACTTCTGCTTCCTGACCAAAACCGGGTGTTTTCCCTGTGGCCTTCTGCTGGCAGCCTCTTATTTCTAGAGGAACTGTAACGTTCAACTTTTCTTTCAGTGGCATTGAAATCCTCTGTGTCATCAGTGAGTCCCCTTTATAAATTAAGACCAAAGAAGAAATTGAAGTATGTAAACAATCTAGAATGTAGCATAGTAGTCTGAGTGATGACCCCCAAACATATGCAGAAAACTATAGCACAAAAACTTTACAGTTCAATGTGTGGGCATTTTTTCAAGAAATGGAGAAAGCATAGAAATTGTTTTGTTTTACAGCTTTTGTTTTGGGACAAGTTTCTGTGAAGCTAATTACTTATGTTTACAGAATGTAGGTACTTAAAATACAAACAAATATAACATCTGCAATTTTATTAAACACTGTTTTAATGCTTTCTATTTGTCTACTTTCTCCAGGACAAAAACACTGTATTTTCTCCTTTATCATAGTTAGGGAAACTCTCATATCAGATCCCTTATGAGAATAATTAGCAAATGGAAGAAATACTCAATCCTGTCATCTGATTTGACCTCTATAGATTCTGAGTATTCAGTGTTTATTGCTTCAAGTAAGTTTTATCTATTATAGACACACAAAAATTGAACTTGAGCTGGAGAAAAATGAACTAGAACAGCTAGCTGAAGTATTTTGCCCATGTTTTATTTTTTAAATCCTATTTATATAATCTAACATGTTTTATTTAAAATACATTTTTTTTTGTAATGGCTAACATTTTTGCACTAACTTACATACCTACCTAATTAAAACATGTGGAAACTTCTTCAGCTCTCTCTGCCAGAAAAATAAACCAATTAAATGGCAAACCAGTGAGGTATGCATTTCACAGCGATGTTATGTTTATTAACTAAATAAATCCATGAACAAGCATAATTCCCAATGTTTTATATTTCTGTCTCATAAGCATATTGAAAATATTAATTATTCCAAATCTGCAAAATTATACTGAGGTTATTTTAAATACGGCATAAACATTAGAACTTTTCAGCAGTAGCTGAAGACATTTTTCTCTCTCCCTTTTCCTTGTGTTTCCCTGAATCAAGCATCTTAGATGCTGTTTTAATGGGTAGAACCTGCAAAAGAGCTCAGTGATGAGTAAAACATTTTGTTCTCTAACTAAAGAGACAGGAGTTGTATATAGGCTGATTGTTCTCTTCCTTTCCATGTCCTCTGATAGCTCTGGCATGTAGCTGGTAATAGTCTATTTTGACTTTTTTATTATTATTAAAATTTATTGGGGTGACAGTGGTTAGTAAAATTACATAGGTTTGAGTGTACAAATCTGTAATACATCATCTATAGATTACATTGTGTGCTTACCACCCAGAGTCAGTTCTCCATCCATCACCACATATTTGACCCCATTTACCCTCTTCTACTATTCCCCTTCCTCATTACCCTCTGGTAACCACTAAACCATTGTCTGTGTCTATGAGTTTTTGTTTCTTTCTTTCTTTGTCTTGTTCCTTTGTTGCTTTCAGTTTTATATCCCACACGTCAGTGAATTCATATGGTTCTCAGCTTTTTTCTGTCTGACTTATTTTGCTTAGCATAATAATCTCAAGATCCATCCATGTGTCATAAATAGCACTATTTCATCTATCCTGACTCTTTTTTTTAAGATTTTTTTTTAATTGGGGAATTGGGGGGATGGGAACAGCGCTGGGGAATTGGGGGAAGGGGAACAGACAAGTTGCTGTCATTTTGTTCCTCAATCGAGTTGTGGAGGACGTTGCTTCACTGGCCCAAGTTGGCACCATCATTGCGCTCTTCCCGGGCGAGGCAGATCAGTCGCCGGATTCTGGATGGCAGCTCGCTGCGGCTGCTGGCCACACATGGTAGCCCATGGCAACCCACTGCCACAGGGGCTTCAGCCTATGCCGTCGCAGGCGACCCACGGTAGCCCAGCTCCAGGTCGAGCTGTTGTTTTCAGCATCTTAGCTGTAGAGGGCAGTGTCACTGGCCCTCATATGTGGGATCCGAACCGGGGCCTTCTGGCATCCCAAGCCAGTTCTTAACCATCGCCCCACTCGGCCGGCCCTATCCTGACTCTTAATGGCAGATATTCCCTGCCATTAAGTGAGAATGCTAAATCTGAGATTATGAACATGTCAGTTGGAAGCTGTGAAAACTGGACCTCAGTTTGCTTTTGTTGTGAGTCAATTGGGCCTAAACAAACTAGGCAAAAATTCTTCCAGGTTCTAGCCACATGCACTTGAATTTTATATTAAGGAGTGGGGACAAAATTTGCCCTAGTAATAACAGCTTTCTCCTTTGTAGCTATTTTAATTATAGGCCCTTAAAACATGAACTATGAATGAGTACTTACCTGTAGGACCAGCTATTTCTGGATATATAGTACTAAAAGTTCCCCTAGTCCCTTTCCCAGTTTCAGGAAGTTTGAATAACTAGAGGAACATACAAATAGGGTTTGGTGGGAAATCCCCACAAGAATGAAGGAAAAAAAAGAGTTGCCCTCATTGAAAGACATATATAGTGTTTAACATCCAACAGAGTAACTAAAGCTCAAGGAAGTATAGCATTGAATTCATTATGAGGACCAAGGGAAGCTTGTTTGGAACTTGAATTTCCAATTCACAAAATACGATGTAAGTCAATCTAAATTCAATACTAAGTAAAAAGAGAAATATTATGTGCTATTTGGGCTTTGGGGTCGGTACTACCAGGCAGGAGGTCATTGATTCCTATGCTGCCCCCCTTGTCATTCTCTTGAGCTCTTCACTTAACTTCAACAAACTCTTAATTTGATTACAGAGTTATATTTATCTATGTCCCTGAAACCCTTTCCACATCCATATACACACACATTTAAAGTAATAACAAAAAACTTGCTATGCAAATACAACTTTATATTAATCATCATCATCAGTCCCTCAAGAAACCCAAAATAATTTTAAAATCTCAGGGAATATAAAGTGTGTGTTCACAAAGACCCAGGTTTAAGGCAGATTCCCAAATCTCTGCTTGTAACAAGCCAGTCACCTCTAAACCCGTCCTATATAGAAAATTTGGAACTCTAAGTATATGGAGCAACTAACCTTTGAGGACTTGTGTGGCTTTCAAAATATCTCAGAAATAATACCTTCCTGTGCTTTTAGGTTGAACTGAAAATATTATATCTATTTGAATTTGAACCATGATTGTGAATAATCAGAGAACAAGATCATAGATTTTCTGTAGAAAACTAACATAGTTCATCAGTGAACAAACAAACAAAATAGAGGTCAAAGTCTACAGTGGTTCTTTTATTACCTTGTGTTGAAATAAATTTCCTAGATCTTCACTGTTTCAAGGATAAATGATACAATTGGCAAAGCATACCCTTAGGATATTCTGACTCTAGTAATCCAACTTATTCAGAAGCAGAGGAAAAACAAAAATAGAAAAAGTCTTTATAATTTTGTGTGTAAGCAGAAATATATTTCTTGGGTTTTCTGAAAGAAATTTCTAAAACTCAGGGGAATGTAAGATCAGTCTAAAGATTGACTGATCTTGTAATCAAATAAAAACTGTGAAAAAACTTTTAAAAAAGGGTAACGATACCCAGAGTCAGCCAACAGTAGCTGTTCATGTAGAAATAGAGAAGGAAAGCCTTCAACTTTTGGAGTACAATGGAGTTTTAATACCTCAGGTCATCCTAGTTGGAAAGCGTAGGGTAAAAGAATTGAAATCCGAAATCAGTACTGATCAAAATTTAATGTGCATATGAATCGTGTGGCATCTTGATAAAATGTTTATTTTGATTCAGGCCTGATATTCTATATTTCTAATAAGCTCTCAGAAGATGGAGATGCTTGCTGGTTCCCAGATAACCCTTTAGTAGCAAAGGACCAGAAGGTATACAAAAAAATGGTCAGACAACAGAATGTAAACAAATATTACTCAAGGTCTTAAGGCTTCTAAAGGGAGAAAAGATAGGGTTTTCAGGATGACTATCCAAGGGAGGATCTATTAAACATTAGTGTACTCTAAAGCAGAAATTTTATATTCATTCAATCAGGATCAGTACTACTTCTATAAGTTTTCTGTTTTAAATATAATGCATTAATAGAAAATTGGAGATGTAGTAAGGCTAACAGATCAGAAGACTATTGTAATTGAAAAGACAGTTTATTACTCATTGTTCCCAAGAAAGGGGAATGTAGGTCATTTTAAAGTCTTCCCTTTGTTGTAGATCAAGAAGCAAGAGAAATAAACAAAAAAATGACAGTTAAAAATCACCCTCCCAAAGAAGCAATTTCATATTATTTTACTACCTAAAAAAATAGTAAATTTATATTTAAAATATTTTATAGATAAAGGAAGAGAAACTTAGTGAAATTAAATAAATTTGGTCCAGGTCATAAAGCATGTTATTAACAGATCTTCACCATGAGCAATAGTATGTTTAGTTAATTTCAGAATGAGAGATTGAATGTTAAGGCTTTTTGGCTCCTATGTGTGAAACCCATAAGTATCGAGAAAGCATTAATTGCTTTCTCATGGTAAAATATCTTTAATTGGAAATCAACTATAAAAGTAAATATATACCAAAGAAGACTTGATGAATAAAAGATCACTTTTTGTTGTTTCGGTTTTTCTGTCTAACTATCATGAAGTTGGATTGATATTCTTATTAGTGGGTGTATTAAAATTGATCGCAGATAAGTTTTCTCTTTTAATCTCCAAATAATATATAGTCTAACTTCATAATTTAGGTAAAATAAATTACCTGTTAAATTATTTCATCCATAAGATGAGGTTTGAAAATCATTTAAATGCATATAATTACTTATTTGGTGGTTTTCCCCATTTTGTTTTATTGTAAAACTATAGTAAACTATTTTAGTCTCCCCCCCAAAGTCCTATTTTGTAATTAATCAGAATTTTTCAGAGTATCATATATCATAGCCAACGCTTATCTTTTAGTAAAAGTAAAATGCTTGTTTGCTATGTCTTAAATGGGAAAAAATTCAAATTCCTTTGCTCTTACAAGTGAAGTCCTTACAGTTTCAAATTATGTGAATAATTAATTATGTTATTTGAAATGATTCACAAATAGACTTTATATTATAGGATCAGAGATGAAGTATCCAATGTTACAAAGTAAAAAATTAACAACACCAGAATACAAGTATTTCCAAAGTTCATTAACCTAAATTGTCATTCCTTGTCATTGATCACTGTGATTCTGCTTATAGAAATTTATCATATGGAAATAATACGAAGAATAGGAAAGGTCATACACTTGTTTACTATGCTCTTATTTAACCAACAAAATCCAAACAATATAGAAGTAGTTACTTACAAATACAGAACTTCATCCAATAACTGAAATACTGAGTTGTTGGAAAAGTCATGACATATTTTTTCTGTTTTTCGTTGCAAAAATGCATCATGACTTTTCCGACAACCCAATAGTTATCAATTAGTAACTAATTGTAATCCATTTGTCTATGTGGAAAATAAGTTAAGCAATAGTAATTTTTTTAAAGCAATGTGATACACAATTACAAATATGTGTGTAATTAGTGATCTTAGCTAAAAACAAAATATGCATATATATGTGTAAAAATTAGAAGTAATTAAGCAAAAGAAAAAGAAATGAAAGAAATGTGATCTCTCAGGGGAGAATATATTTTTATATTTTTATTATATATGTTGTAATGTGTTTATGATTTACAACAAGAGATTATTATTTTCAAAATTAAAAAACATACATTTTTAAAGTAGTAAGTAGACAATATATTGATAATATACATGGAAAAATATATTTACTCTTATTTATCTCATATTTATTCTTTCCCCTCCAATGAAAAATAAACTACATTTTCTTTAATTGTAAGATTAGCCATTGAAAATATGAATGACCAGGGCTGGCCGAGTGGTGCGTTGGTTAAGAGCTGGCTTGGGATGCCAGAGGGCCCCGGTTCAGATCCCACATATGAGGGCCAGTGACACTGCCCTCTACAGCAAACATGCTGAACAACAGCTCAACCTGGAGCTGGGCTGCCGCCGTCAGCAGCCGCCGTGAGCTGCGGTCCACAAGCCGGCAACTGATCTGCCTCACGTGGGAAGAGCACAATGATGGTGCCAAATTGGGCCAGTGAAGCAATGTCCTCCACAACTAGATTGAAGAACAAAACAAAAGCAACTTGTCTGTTCCCCTTCTCTGATTCCCCAGCATTGTTCCCCTCCCCCAATTCCCCAATTAAAAAAAAAAAAAAGAGAGAATAAGAATGACCAGCCAATGCACCTCCCCAAAACAAGCCCCACAAGATTAACTCTTATATGAAGAGAAACTGAAAAAAATAAATAAGTTAAATAAATAAATAAATAAATAAATAAATAAATAAATAAATAAATAAATAAATAAATAAGAAAGAAACATCTGGAGCTCCATTACTAAATATGGCTGCAGTATAGGAGAAACTGAAAGTCTTTTTGATTGATTTTGGGGCAAAGTAACCACACAAATGTGGAGACTGCAAAGGAAAAATCAGCAGACAGCAAGAGAGAACATATCCACCCACTCATTCACACACCTAATTATTGAACCAACATAAATTCATGAAGCACTGACTATTTAGTAAGATTGTGAGGTGAAATAAGGAACTAAATCAATATTTATTGAGTTTTTATTGAGTTCCTACTTGACAGAATAACACTCTTGGTTTTCCTAACACTTTTAATAGTCCAATATGCAGCTTTCATCCATTTATTTATTCTTATAATCTTTTATTCAGCATATATTTAACAAACACCAGTTATGGTGTATGTGTGAGTCACTGTCCTGGGTAATGGTTATGTTGTAGTAGTGCCTAAGTTAGCTATGCTATTTGTGTGTCCTTAAAGAGTTTACATTTTAGTTGGAAGAGAAAGGCGATCAGCAAGTAAATAAATGCAATAGATGTTGATTCATATAATATAAAAAATAAGTAAGATGAAAAAATAGTAATTGAAGTAGGTGGAGAATGGTCAGTTAAGTTTTCTCTGAGAAGATAGCATTTAAACTAAGAGTTGAAGCCTTCTCCTACAATTCTGGAAAACTCTTATTGAATTAAGCTACCTGCTCTACTGCATTTAAAACTACACATTATTAGAAGTACAAATTATGGTTTGGTTTGGTTTGGTTTTACTACTGGTGATTCTATAGCAGTGTCCCGGTCAGACAGGAAGCTCACTTACCATTTTTACAATAAAACTTCAAGTGAGAGACCAAAAAAATGTAGAAATGCCTCTTCCTCTATAGACACTCAATTTCTGAAGAAATTATGGGTAAGCCATTAACTGGAATGTTGACTTGCAATTTCAGTATGAGATACCAGTCAGAGCCTGGCATGTCACACCTTGCCACTTTTATCACTTCCTAACTGGTGGTCTCCTGGGCTCCCCCCACCTACATTTATGCTAGTGAGTGTTGTAATAATATTAAAAGTCAATCTACTCTTGAATCAGGCCTTGAATCTCAGATTAATGAACTCCTTCTAGTTAATATTGGGTGTTCTGGAAATGATATTTGGCTCCAAGCAGATTATTTGTACCTAATTATCACTAATAGACTATCTTACCCATCCCCCATATGCACATAACATAAATCTGTTATATATGCCCGGGTAATAAAGAGAAAGGAATAAACCTCTTGGGTTTTGAATTTTCAGCATAATAGACAAGTTGGCACTTCTCCCCCCAGTGAAATCCAAATGAATAGGACTCCAAGTATCTGGGACAGTCTCAGGTATTTCACATTTCATTCTCTGGTTGGACAGTTTCTAGAAAGCTAGTCAATTGATCTGCTGTGGGCTAACCTGAGCTAAGAAAAGAAAATTGAGGAGAAATGATCAGAAAACAGATGGGGTGGTAGATGAATAGTCTCAACTCCCATAGTTTAGTGTAACAAGGATGAATGTGTTTCTGAAAGATTAAGAAGATAACTATTATACATTTCCATACACTTGCCATTCCCAAAGGGGCCTTTAGTAGCACAATGCTATGGGGATACTACTGAAGGAGTACTACTGAATGAAGGACAATAGGACTGGTGCTGTATTTTTCAAATTAAGTCATAGTACAATGATAGCCTTGTGAAGAATTGTATGAGACACCCACGAGAGGGCTGACTTTTTTATGGTAGCACCTCACAGGCATGGATGAACAGGTTATAGTCAGGTCAACAGCAACTATTGATAGAGAAACTATTAAAGTACCAATTAAAGGAGAGATGTCTGTCCTCCTTCCATCTCCATCCTGGAGTAACTAGAGACTCTGAATCAGTGGAAAGGTGAAGAGATTTCCAGCAGCCTTCACCCGTTCTCCATCCCATCTTTTGACAGCCATGCAGGGTAAGATGTGAGAGAAGGACCAAAGCCCTATCACACCCCATTTCGTTTCAGAGTCTTTGAGTTTCAAGGCAGTTTGAAAATGATGGAGATGAAGTGTGGAGATTGGATATGAGAGTGGTTTTTCAAGTACACATTTTATGCCAAATTATTCAAACCTATATATTATAGTTGTTTTTTTAATTTTATTTTTGTGGGTGGAAGGACACCCCAAATATTTCTTGAAATTCTGTTCATTCAATGTCTAATGAAATATATAATTTTTTTAAAAAGCCTACACAGTTCTGATCTCAGCCAGTTTCTTGATATACATAACAAACAAAAGGCATTGGGAAGTCCTGAATGCTAGAAGAATTTTTTGAATGTTACGCTATATAAAGCGGATAATTGTACTTCTTTATTCTAAAGGAAAGTAGTAAAGAGGGATTTCAAATAACACAGGTACAAAAACTTTATTGTTTTTATTTTTCCTCCCTGGAGTCTTCTTTTTTATAAGGTTATTATTATTTTTTTAAATTAAAGTTTTGGAGGATTAGCTTCAGGGATCAATCACTGGATATGGAATTTGATGTCACATTCCAGCTTTTGGGGCTGAAATTTTTTCAGTCCATTCACCTGCTTAGTTATATTCCAGTCTTTCCATACCTCAGGGTCTGACTCAAAAACCATCTCCTGCATGAAGCCCCCTATCTTCCATTTCTGTAGAAGAATTATTCAATTTTTTTTTTGAACATTTATAACTCTTTGTATTTTTCTTGAAATCATTAAATTAGTAATATCAGGGATAATAATGTCTCATTTTTCTCATTTGTCAAAAGGCGGACAATAATAATATTATCTATTTCAAAAGTTCTTCACATAAATTGTGACAAAAATAAGAAAAAATAAGTACTAAGTGGATGTTAGCTATTATTATTATTATACAGTAGTCTATGTAACTATTGAATGTCTGCCATCATCGGAACTAAATAACTTGAGATTGTAATACATATTCTGTTCTTGTGAATTCATTTTAAATATGCTTTGTTTCTGATATTCTTTCTTGAACGCAGTGGCAGGTCAGCCAGCAATATTTAATAACTTTCTCAACTCCCACAAACTCTTCTGATATGATGTTTCTGGTTTTCAAGAAACAAAGATAATATTTTTAAAAGTTAAAACAAATATAATTAGGTGTTGAGTGGAAGACTAAAGGGTGCTCCTACTAATAAAGTACATAAGAAATCAGTGCAAATATAGCATACAATACACTGGAAGTGAAGTTTCCCTACCATGTATTATGGAAGGAACATGTGCTTTACTTACCTTGGAGGTTATTTGAAAGTATTATAAGAAAGAATGTATACAAATTTTACAGTTCCCTGTCTTCAACTTGTTATTTATTTAAAACACATTAATTATTTTTATCTATATTTCCTAATAAGAAATGATAGCCTGTGAGTATATTTTTTCCCCTATAACACAGGAAGCATTTCTTCACAATAGGGACCAGATTTCAGTTTATCTTCAATTAGAGAAAGCTTATTCTTATAAAAGGGAATTTAAAATTTGGGGGCTCCAGCAGAGCAGGGATCCTGGATACAAATATGGCGGGATCAGATTTGAGCCGGTCAGAGGTCCAACACCTCACTAAAAAGGAAAGCCCTTCCTGGACAGATGAAAAATTAGGAGTTCATATTTTGAAAATAATATTGAAGGAACAATCAATCACCTGTAGTGATAGCACAGTTAATTTTGCCTTTATAGCAGAAATTATGAACATGCCAAAAACGTAGAGAAAGTCTTGAATAAGGAAGTGATAGCCTGGCTGATATCTAGGAGTTGGGAAAAGAGATAATTATGTGACACTTAGAAGAGGCTCAGTAAAACTCAGATAACCAAAGAAAAACTGGTAAGAACTTAAACCTGGTATTAAAGGAAAGTATTCTCTTAACCACACAGAAAGAGGATTCACAAAACGAACTTACAGAAGAAGTACTAGGAATTTAATTCTAGAATATAAATATTAGAGTATTAAAATAAATTCTTTTTAATTTGTGTTAAGGCACTTAAGGTAGTAATATACATAGCTATAATACTAGATGATTAATATATTATACTGTATATTACAATACTATTAATTATTGTAGCTACTATATTGATCTCTACATTCTTCCAGAAACTGTACAAACACTTTACTATGACTATTCTGAGTAACTTGCAGAAGATAAAATTAAGAATAAGAGATATTAATTTTATGAAAGTCTCAGGTAATAAATGACATTTCTCTCTCCCATTCATAAAATTTCAAGTTAAAATATGTTTTCAGAGATATAGATGGGGTGGTAAAGCCTACATAACTCCTATATAATTGATTATTGGGATTAAACAAGAGTAGGCAAATCAAATTTCTTACAAAATGCTATTTCAACAAAACTAATCTCTACCCTGGTCTTCTTTTTATTTAACTTTGACTTAGGAGCATTGATTTTTATAACTTTTATTTACTTCTTTGATTCTGAATAGGTATATGCTAGAGAAATAAGGTTTACTGAATTTTCGGGAAGTCCTAGAAGTGTGTAGGTGTCTATTCCAATTCTATTTTATATATAACATTTAACACATTTATACTTATTAAAATTACAGGCTTTTCCATTGTGTGGTAACAATAGTGCAACAAATAAAAGATTTTTTACTTATAAATGAATGAAGATCTCTAGTGTTCAAACAAGAGTATAATTTATTTTAATTACATGTATAAATAGAAGCTACTAAAAGAGAGATATTTCTGTTGTACGGGGTGTGTGTTTATGTGTGTGTGTGTGTGTGTGTGTGTGTGTGTGTGTGTGAGAGAGAGAGAGAATTTAAAAAGAGAAAGCAAAGCTTTCATAACTAACAATTTATTACTGCTTCTAATGCAATGGCAGTAAAATAATACTGCCATTGAATAGATAATTTTCATTGCAGGCCATCTGCAAGTGTGAATTTATCAATGTAAAAATTGAGCATCATAAATTTTGTTATTCCAAAGGGAACTTAGATGGCCACAGTTGACTAAGGCAGGATTTTAAATTCTTACTCTGCAATACTCTCATTGTTGTAAAATGAATAAAAAACAACAAAGTAAAAATTGCAAATATTATTAAAATTTTGGAATTAAAATATTTACCTTTAAAGTGAAGTTTTCTGGAACTCAAACCATGCTGTGAAGGGATGAAGAGTCATTGGAACATAAGGGAATTCTAAAGTTTTGGAAGCCTGACATCCATCCTGCAGGTATGAATCTCTACCATAGTTTTGGCCACTCAGGCACAGATTAAGGCAGACAAAGCATATTGACATTTCTATTCATGAACTTATATTTTGTGTAACCATTCTCTTTGTGGTTGCATACAAATATTTTAAATTATTCTGCTGAATACCTCATATGATTAGTAATATTATATTAGAGGAGGATGCTGTGTGCAGTTGAGAAATGCAGATCTGTTCTTTTCTTTCTTTCTTTCTTTCTTTCTTTCTTTCTTTCTTTCTTTCTTTCTTTCTTTCTTTCTTTCTTTCTTTAAATTCTTTTGCTGAATACCTCATAAGATTAGTAATATTATATTATAGGAGGATGCTGTGTGCAGTTGAGAAATGCAGGTCTGTTCTTTTCTTTCTTTCTTTTTTTTCTTTCTTTCTAAGCTGAGCCAACCTGACACCTGTTGGTAGCTCAGCAGCAGCTCAGCTCGGGCCGGGAATTGAACCGCTGTTGCTCAGAGCTCAAACTCTTGCACGAGCTCTTAACCAACTGAGCCACTCGGCCGGCCCCAGGTCTGTTCTTTTAAGCCTGCTTTTATATGTGTGATGGAGATAATAAAAAGATCAGAGAACTTTTGCAGCAGACAAAACCTAGGCCTGAGGAGTGTAACCAACATAGCTGGAGATAAGGACCCCCATAACGTAGTCATTCTGTAGTTGTGAATAGAAAACAAGCTGCCCCACAAGGAGATACTGTGGACATATACTCCAGACCTGATATTGTTTCTGGGTGAACCTAAAAGCGATTCCAAAGTTTCCTCTGCAGATTTCCAAACCACGCTCAAATGGGTAAGGGTCTTGATCCACATTACCTGTATGTCTACCCTTCCCCGACAGCACACACAGATGAGGTCCTGAGATCATCTTTGAAGAAGGGACTCTCTGCATGGCTGTGAGGAATGAGATCAGTAGACAGCCTTTATCTAACTAAGGTGTGGTCAGCTACAGAGAGCCCTTCACCTTAAGCTACATCCTTCCTGGTGACTGCTAGATGGGGGTAGAAAGACTCAGCATCCCCACTCCTTGTGGGTCACTCTTGTCAGGCATCACTTGCCCCAAAGCTCCCCGCAAAGGTTGGCTGAATCTTTGACAGGCCCGCATCACAGTTCCGTTTCTTCCTCTGCCCAGTTCTGCTTTCTTCCCCTTTCTTTCATAGAGTATATATAATTAACCTAAAATCCAGCCTATTATTCACTTCTTGAGGACCCCACCTGGAACAGGAATCAAACATAATCATTAAGGAAAAAAAAAAAAAGAAAGAAAAAGAAAAAACATATATATAATATACGTGTGTGTGTGTGTGTATATATATGCGTATATATGTGTGTGTACATACATATGCACACATATGTATATATAAAATGCATATGTGTATAAATATGTAAATATAGAATTTTATATTTAAAATAAAATGTATATATATCAAATAATAAAAACATATTTGTTAAATTAAAATTTTAAAGAGTGGGTCAAGCTAAAGACTAGACAGGTCAAATATGAAACACTAACTAAGATTTTGAAAACAAATTCAAACACTTTTCTAGTCACAATATTGTAAATGGACTAAATTTGCCAGCTAAAAGATGAAAATTACCAGACTGAGTTAAAAAGAAAAAATAAAATTGGGCCATATCTGTTAACAAGAATCACATCTAAACAAAATAAGAATAAATAAATAAATATGATCTAAAAGGAATTTTGAGATGTTGACCTGTCCCTACTATACATACAACCAACGGAACACCAAAAACCTGTTACTACACTGAAACCATTCAACTGCTAGACTTGGAACTTTTTTAAAGAATGTATTATCCTTCCTCCTTTATGCCTTTCCATAAACTCACTAATGACCAAACTATTAACAAAAATTACTCTTATTTGAGAACACAAGCAGCCAGTGACATTACATTTTAATTAGTCTTTTTAAAGACAAATCTTGAAGGAAAAAAAAGAAATCAAGAGATCTAGATTCTTTTGAGTGGGAGTAGAAATCTCTCTCAGTATTCCTTATGTCCTGCCCAGCACTGGTCCAACTATCATTGTGATTGTTGCTTCGCTTTTTTCCTCTGTGCTTGATGTGCACTACCTATAGGGTTAATGAAATGTCAAACATAAGGCACATCCATCTATGTAACTCAAGTAATAAAGAACAGAATGGGGGGGGGTAGAGAGAGTAAAAATCACTCCCAATCATTGTTAACGTAGGAAGGTGAAAATTAAGATGAAACTTGGAAATGCTCAAATCTCAATTCTCCCAATTTCATGCAGCATTACAGTTATTCACCAGTAATGGTAACAACAAAAGACTATATTTTAAGATAATTTATTACTGTCTTTGTTTTCACATAAATTATATGCATGGTAATTTATACTTGGAAGCAGGGGTAGGTAATTGAAAATATCAGTAAATAGATTTTATTTGAAGATACTGGTTTTCAGTTCATACTGAGGCTACTGAGTAGAAACAAAGTTTAGTATTTTTAGTTATTTTTTTAAAAGTTTTTAGAAATTTTTATGAACATGGTCTAGTGTAGAAGTCAGGGAGATTATGTTTAATTAAATATCTTTGCTTCTACTTTTCAATATAATTCCATTCTTTCTTTGTTTTTTAAAAAAATCTCATTTATTGTATTAGTGTACAATTTCTAATGTCAGAGTCAGACTGCCTTGCCAAAAGCAATCTCAGTAAGATTTTTAGAACAGTAAAATGAAATTAAAGCTGAGCTTTAAATGTGGAAAACTACTAAAAGATTATTTTGGTCATGATGGCCATTTCTTTTTATTGGTAAAGTTTAAATTGGAGAGAAAGAAAAGAAAAAAAATACTAAGGCGAAGTAAATATTTTATTCAGACCTTCAAATGTAAGCATTTTTTAATTGTCTGTAATATAAAACATAATTATTAGGTTGGAATTGCTGCACAGAAGTATCCTCTTCATAAAGAAATACCTTTGTTTAACAACAACAAATAGCATACAAATTCAATATTTTGAACAGAAAGTAGGTATGGATATACAAAGATATATATTTTTACAGTGTAGAATACTGGAGTATTTTGTGTCTGTCTAATGTTTTATTGATCAAACTGCATTGTAACTGCATCAGAAGTATCTCAAATAATTAATTCAGTCATTTAACATATATTTTTAAAATCACTTTCATGGTGTCATGTATTTGTTGTATTGGGCTTTGGGAGTAGGACAGTGAAGAAACATTAATTCCTTCCTCTTGCGAGGCCTACACTTCCTGGAGATAGAAATTAATTAAGTCAATAAATTGTTTAAGCAATATTATCAGTATTATAAGCGCGTACTCCTCTCCGTTCTCACTTCCCTTAAGAGAAAATCCCTCAAAATAATTAAATACATTTCTTTCCTACTTTTCAAATTCTTTTTTTTTTTCAACCCATGTCAGACAGGCTAAATACCCTGGTTCCAATGAAATAGTTTAAATTTCACTGATCACCTTTCATAAGACAATGTCTACAAAAACCTGCAAAGATTTTCTGAATGGTTAACTTTTGTATTAGTGATGATTGTTTAAGTTATGGATTACTGATAACTATTAAACAGATTCAACTCCGGCCATCTTTCAATTTTTAGGTTGTTATTTGTACTGTAGTTGCATACAGAAATCGTCTATATGGAAACAGTAGTGGTGAATGGGGAGGGGAAATAGCGGTGCAAGGGGAATTGGAATTGCCAGCGAGAAAATGAGAACTAGACAGTGTCAAGAGTTGGGATGAGTATGATGAGGTTGATAACATCCGAATTAATGGCTAGGTGAACCATTGAGGGATGGATGTGAGACAAATGGCTCAATAGACTCTCAGGTGCTCTTAAATGGGGGGTCGGTTGCAAGGAATAGATGGGTGACTGGTGCTGGGTTATAGATGTATTGAAAAAGAGTCTAATAAATAGAGTCTATTTATGCTCAAATCGACCATAAATTTTGACAATTCTTACTCTAGAAATCTCTTGCATAGAGTACTCACTTGTCAAATCTCAGCTCCCTTAATGAAAGCCAATAATAATACTGTAGGTTCCTCACATAGCCCATTTTTATATCCTAATCATAGTGTCCATCTACTGGCAATACCTATTACAATCTTTTGCCCATGTTTCTAAATCCTATGTTTCTAAATCCATGTTTCTAAAATGTGAGTTTCACTGGGGAGGAAGCTATTTGTAGTTAAATTTCTTAGTAAAAATATCTTCATATATCTACAAAAGCAAATGTTAGCTTAACTAAGATCAAATGTTTTATTTATTTATTTATTTATTTTTAATTATTTATTTTTTATTGTTAGTTTCAGGTGTACATAACAATGCAATAGTTATCCTTTTCACCCTTCACACAGAAACAACCCCCTCCCCCATCTACTGCCCTCCCACCCCCAATATCATGCTTATCTATTACAATTCCATTGACTCCATTCCCATACTCTACTCCACATCCTGTGACTATATGTATATATAATTGTAGTTGACATACAATATTATTCAACATCAGCTTCAGAAATACAGTGCAGTGGTCAAATGTTGATTCCTTCTGCTTCATTCAGCATAAATTTAGTGAAAAACTTACTATGTGCTAGATGTGCTGAAACAGAAGGAATCAACATTTGACCACTAATAAAAATAAAATGGTGCGATCATAATAATTAATTCATAGTATTTTTAATTAGAATCTCAGAAATCTTTGGCTCACAGGATTTTTACACTTTTGAAGTTACTGTTTACTAAGTGGTCTATTAGGCATCTAACAATTACTAAGTTGTTTATTAGCATCTTGTTGCAACAGGTGATTTTATTTGAATCTTTTGTCTAGAAGTAGCTTACACCATCAGCATCAGAGAGCTGGTACATCAACACAATGGAACATCATCTGTTTAATAAAGAATGAGGGAGATGTTTGTATGACATATAGAATGATCTCAATCATATATTTTTCTGTGTAAAAAAGCAGATTACATGGCACTATGTGTAATATTTTACCATTTTAAGAACAAGGATGACACTATGAATGTATATGTTTATAGAAATACATGTGTGTATTTATTTTACTTACAAAAAAAACCACTGGGAGGAAATAAACAAAAACTAATTTAATAAATGCATACTTATCAGAAGAAAGGGAGCAGGGTGAAAAGTACAGAGATAGAAGCCTCACACCTCCAAACGCATTTTGATAATATATTTTGCCTTGCAACCATATATTTTAATATTCAAAATGTGAAGTTAAAAAAAATCTCAAAATATTGAAAATAAACTAAAAAGAATGAGCTTCATTGTACATCGAATTACTGATATAACCACACTGAAATAATATTTTTTTCAAGTGACTTTAGGTATTGTTTTAACCATATGTCCTAACAATAAAATATGTTCAAATACAAATATAGCTGCAAAAAACTCAAATTTATTAGTCTGATCATTAGAAGCAATATTAATATTAATATTTCATTTTTTGTAAGCTAGGTAAAGTATAAATAAATAATTTTGCTAATTCCTTAGGGACTAACACACACTTTTAGTAAAACTTTTAGTAAATTTAGTAATATTTATTAAAAGTTATAAATATTAAATAAAAATTAAGATAGTATACTATAATATGAATTAGACATATCACATATGAATTCGTTAGTTTTCTTTTAAAAATATGTATTTTCTAACTTCATCAACTAAAATGTCTGCAAACAAGGGGAAGATAATAAAATGTATACACTTAACATATAAATTGTTTTTCTCTATCACTTCCCTCTAAAATGAACTAGGGAAAAGAAAATAGCCTAATTCAGGCTGGATAAGGAAAGACACGAGAGAATAAGACATTTGACTGAACCAGAAAAAAAAAAGAAAGGACACAAAGAGTAATGGGGTCATATAAAAAAATGAATCAATTTGCAAGGGCTCTCATCAATGAAAGCTGGAAAAAATAGAGCATCAAAAAAAAAATAATGAACTGATCAAAATGCATTGAACTAAGAAAAAAAATCAATGAGCGAATAATACACACACAAGAGAAAGCCAGCTAGTAAAGAGAAATAAAAACTCAATGAATACCTTTTTAAATACCATAACTACATACACTAATATTTTCAATGAAATGGATAGATTGAAGCATTAATCTTATCTTTACAGTATGAACTATGCCATACACTATAAACATCACCTAATTGATGAATAAAAATTTTCTTTTATAAATGCATTCTAACTGATAAATACAGAAGGCATAATTAAATTAGAAAATCAACATTTTACAACTCTTAATAAAATAATAGATTTTGGTAATGCCTGTCAATGTATGAAATTATTAGATATAAGTTGAATGGAAAACTTTACAATGGATAAAAATGGTTGTCACCATCTAAATTCACTGATCAACTTTAATGTATTCAAAAATGGGACGACAACATATTATACATCCCTGCTGAAGTATACAATATGAAGCATAGGCATGACTTATTCCTGCCTAGTGGAACCTAAATCTACTCAGGCCTTTAGAACAAATGCCTATACTTAGAGATGCATACTGAAGTCTGTACCAGTAAAAGGAGATAGCATGATGTTTGATCCTGGATTTCTATAAAACAAATCAGCAGGAGGGGTGAAAAGAGAAACAGAGGGCGAGGGAGAGAGGAGAGAGAAGACAGATGAACCAACAGTCCTGTTGAATTTAAGTGATGGGTATTTTGGAGATTATTGTACTAGTTTCCCTAATTTATAGTATGTTTGAAATACTTCATAATAAATAAAAAAATCTAATGAGAGTACTGATAGCAAAGGAAGCCATTTTGTGGTACAGAGTATGGGTGGAATATGAGATTTCCTTTTAGAAATAATGAGTGTGAGATTGCAGTAGAATATTAACTAATGTCAAGTGAAAAGATTGAAAAAGTTCAGCTGAAACTTATCAGTGAGTTTTAATCCTGGCACCTAACTATATAAAAAGAATAATTAAAATATCCTAGGTGGCAAACACTGGTATTATAAAAGTGACTATTCAAATGTGATTCCCACATTTGGAAAAAGTATAATCCAAAAGTTCCCAATGGATCTAGGAATAGAGATCTGGAAGCTTTCATCATAGAAGTCAGCCAAGCACTTTCTAGTCTTTGTTGTTGTTGTTTTTTATTTTACTTTTTCTTACATTTCAATGAATATCTGAATGAGTAATTATTCCAAATTTACTCAAAATATTGAAACTATTTTCTGCATTTGCCTCTGATTTATATAATTACTCACTTTATAAAGTACCCCTTGACAATTTATTTTTCTGTTTTAATCAATGGTCAAAGAATACCGAGCTAATATTTCAATGACAGCGAACCTATCTCTCACATCACTTAAATGCGCAGATATAAAATGAGCTCATAGCTTTCTGAAACAGACTTCACAAACTTCTTATCAAGCAGAATGAAAAGAAATGACATAAAAGCCTAAAGTGATATTGAATGACCAAAGACATTCTTACGGTCTACAGAATGCATTTCATCATACTTATAGATATGGAAATCTGCCTGCCACTTAGGTGCCTAATCAAACTGGCAATTATTTTCTTCAGGATCTGCATTCATAGCAAAATAACCCCAGCCATAGCATCAGCATTTTAATACTTGCTGAAATTAGACTTCTGAGTGACGCTTCGTAAAGGATAAGGCTAAGCTCTGCAGTGAAAGGAGGCAGCTATAAAATTGTATTGTTACCAAACTGGAAGTGCTGAAGTCATCTTAGAGAAAGTATAATGGAGACAAAGAAAGCAAACATTAGTTTCATATGTACTTAGTTCCCTCAATGTGTTTTAAATGAAGCTATTCAAAATATAGACAAATCAATGTACATTACTTGCTGACAATAATCAAGTTACAACAATTTCAAAGTAATATTCTATACTTCTGTTTAAAATATTCTGTAATTTTTAAAAGCCATCAAATTGAGTGAATTTTGTGCCATGTAATATACCTTTAGGATACAGTTGAAATAAAAAACACAGAAGGAAAATACAAACCAT
Source organism: Hipposideros armiger (assembly GCF_001890085.2). Taxonomy (NCBI): domain Eukaryota; kingdom Metazoa; phylum Chordata; class Mammalia; order Chiroptera; family Hipposideridae; genus Hipposideros; species Hipposideros armiger. The sequence goes on from NW_017732536.1 coordinate 232,699, forward strand.
TATTGGCATTTTGAGTGAAAATTCTCACAAAGGTGTAAAACATTCTGTATCAATATAGTAAGAGGGAATAGAAAATGTTATCCACTGAGTTGCTGTATTTTAAAAGTTGTGCATTTTAATCCACTGAAAATGTTGGCAACATTTATACCAACTACATAGTGAGTTTTCCCACCACAAAGCGTACTGCATTTGAATTATATATATTCTCTAGGTTTGTATTTTTTTTAATTTACCCTGTAAATTTTTTACCTAATTCTGTCATAGAAATACTCAAATCAAGACTATTCATGCAAGACTTTTAGTTGCTTAAGAGCATTGTATATGTTCATAAGTCCTAGTTTACAAAATTTTATTTTCTGTATTGATCTCCCTAGAGCACGGATTAGAAAATGTGTTTCTGTAAAAACTCACATAGTAAATATTTTAGGCTTTATGGGGCCATATGTTTTCTATCACAACTACTCAACTCTGCCATTGCAGTGCATAGACAATAGTTAAATGAATGGGTGTGGCTGTGCTGCAATGTAATTTATCTACAAAAATAGACTGCAGACTGGCTTTGCCCAGCTGGCTGTAGTTTGCCAGTTCTGCTCTGAAAGAAAAAAAGAGTGCTATGATGAGGTCATGAGTATGAAACACTTAAAATCCCTCCCAAGATGGGGCTGCCTAAAATAATCAATATCAAAGGTATGAAAGCACAGGCATTTCACAATTTTTCATTTATTCCTACAGGAAAAGCACTACCTAAAATAAAATGTACATAGTTAAATACACACAATAACATCTAAGCAAATAAATAAAAGAAATCACATAAACTGAGAAAGAATGCTTCTTTTGAAAGTGATATAAAAATGTCAATTTTCTAAACTGATCAGTAAAATTTATTTTGAAAATGTCTTTTACTCTAATCACATTTTTAAAATTTCCACCCTAGAATACACACACACACACACACACACACACACACACACACACACACACACACACACCATGGTCATCTACCATATAAAACACTTTTACTAAATTTAAGAAATAAAGTATAGAGCTTAAAGTCAGCTAGAACTGTACTTGTGTATATAGATCTGTTTGTGTGTGTATGTTAAGAAATAGGTGAGGGCCATCATGATATTAGCAAAATTACTCCTTTTTTCAAACAGCTGATATACCTACTTTAGATTTTTAATTATTTTGGCCAATAATTCAGTACCTGGTAGACACCTGGTGGCTTCACAAAGCAAAGCAGCTGCAACATAACTGAACACTATGTGGCCCCTTGGTTCTCCGACCTGAATTAAATTTGTCATTGGCATCTCCTATTCTTAATATTTTTTGTCACCATTCCAGAAAAACTAATGCTGTCATCTACATAGTTATTCTTAAGAAACTGTGTATAAATGTTTGGGTCTCCTAATTGTTTACTAAAATTCATAGCCAGTAGGACACATGCACATCTGAGCAGAAATTCTCTGATACCCTGCTCTCACCCAGCAATCTGTTCTAGTTTTCTAGTGACTGGGAAAGCCTGTCATGGATATTAATTTAAAACAAGTTTATAGATGCATAGATAAAAGTAAATTTTGAAAACAAAAATGCATAAAAAATGATTCAAAATATCCAAGGAGGGAAATCCAAAAGGTGAGAGAGTATAATATAATATTTACCAAACAAGTACTTATTGAATGACTAAAAGGAAATGTGTGAAGGAAGCAAGAAGAAGAACTACAGAAGTAAGACTATCACTCTCCACAGTTGAGCCTTGAAGAACATTGGGGCGGTTAGTGGTTCAACCTCCTTCAAACTCCAACCTCCTCACAGTTGAAAAGCCATGTATGACTTTTGATGTACCAAAAATTTAACTACTAATAGCCTTCTGTTGACTGGAATCCTTACCAATAACAAACAGTCGGTGAACATGGTAAATGATATGAATTATGTATTGTATTTTTACAATAAAATAATCTAGAGAAAAGATGTTATTAAGAAAATCACAAGGAAGAGAAAATATATTACCAGTATTTATTGAAAAAAATCCACATCTAAGTGGACCATGCAGTTCAAATCCATGTTGTTCAAAGGTCAACTGTATTTCCATTTCTCTTCAGTCAAGAGCTCTTACCTGTAGTCTCAGGTTTGTTCTAATTCCTAAACCAATTCTGACAAAAGCAGTAAATCTCCAAGGACCTAATCCAGTATGGATTTTGGATTAAATAAACCATTTGGGGTGAGACTTCCAGTGTGTAACAGTGAGGTCTTGGATTATATATGATTTGCCATCAAGAAGTTCACCATTCTGATATTAGAGTTCCTGTACCCCAAACCTTTAGTTTGTCTTTCAAGTTTGTGACCCTATATGTATATCTAGATATTACTTTTGTGTCCATTCTGGATTTATGGTCAATTAACTTGTATCCTATACCTGATTCCTCAAAATTTTGAGTGAGGTTCCAAAAGCAAGGACTAGTATCTACCTTCTGAACCACAAAACAGTGCCTTGAGTTAGGGTTCTGCCTTTCATGAACAGCTGTCTCCTATGTCCTCCTAGATTTACTCTGTTGGATTTCTTTGAGCAACCCAGTGTAATACCTTAGACCCTAATCCTGACTCTGTCTGAGCTCCCTTAGATACTCTCATGTTTTTACAACTGACTTGTAATGGCTTCAGTCCTGTGATGTAGGAGCTAGTCCTGGATTAGGATCAGGTCAATGTCAGCCTTAACCCGTGTGCCACTCCTCCCATGCCAAGTTTACCAACAGATTCTTAGATTGAACAGAGAAATGCAAAGTCTGAAATAATGCCCTGCAGTGAGTCAATTTATATTTTTAATCTGTTGTTCACTGAGTTAAGAATAATTTAGTGAAATCTTATGATTACACATAAAAAACAATGCAAATTAAACATAATAAAAGGGAATTACTGAAAGAAAATTTGAGGCCTAAATAATTTAAATGAGAGCTGCATAAATAAAGGAGGAGGAGGGTACTTAAATAAATGTACAAATCATTATTATTTCACATTATAGTAAGGTCAGTGATATAATAGTGTTTATATGGAATGAAGTCAAGAGCAATTACACTAAAAAGTGAGTAAAGAAAAGAGAACCCTCATGTGACATAAGCTTTAGTGGGATTTTCATACGTTAAGATTATATATTCTTGATTAAGATCCATGGTGTGTTTTGGGAAGGTGAAAGTACAGATAGTCACATTTGTCTACAGTGTAAAGTATTTGAACAAATGAAAGGAATGCCTAGGCACATAGATTGGATCTTATAGAGAAGGATCATAAAAACTAAACTAAGAATGCTTTTTTCAATTTCCTAATCAATGAACAACCAATGATGCTTTTTATCCTGAGAGATTATCTCATCAGAGCTGTATTTTAGCCACTGTAAGAGTGATGATTTGGAATAGGAGAATTCAGTGACCCAGGGCAAGCAGAGAGTTACAGCAACAATTTAAGCAAAAACTAAGACCAAACTTGGGTGCGCTCACTGAAAGTTTTTAAAGTGCAAAGACAACCTGAGGTCTGACTGTCACTGACCCAGTAAAGAGGAAAAGGGATTAAAGATGATTCTAGGCTGGGTAAGGGAGGGGATTGTGCTATAAACACATGTGAAATGTATCATCTCTCATCATCACAAGAAGAAAGATGAGTACAGTACAATACGATATTTTGAGAGAGACCACATTAATATAATCTTTATTATAGTATATCGTTTTCATTTTTCTATTGTTATTGTTAATCTATTACTGTGCTTAATTTATAAATTAAACTTTATTATATATGTATGTATGCATGCATGTATATATGTATAGGAAAAACATAGTATATATAGGGTTTGGTTCTAGCCACATTTTCAGGTATCCACTGGGGGTCTTGGAACATATCCCTCAAGGATAAGGTGGAACTCTTCAATTTTCTCCACAAACCACTACCCTCCCAAGTTATTCTTTGGGTATAAAAGAAATATAAGAAGGAAAATAAAAATATTAAATGTCAAGCAAATAAATACGTAAAAAAAATTCATCCACGAAAGGCTTTGAAGTTCAATATATAATGTAATTATATTAATTTCAGTTATTAAATATGTAATGAAAGAGATCACATTTTATGTAACTCCTATATTCCTTATAGTATCTAATGTTGAATCTTTACACTAAATAAAAGCTTTATAAGAAACTAATAAGTTAATGAATTGCTATTATATGTACATATACTAATGAATGCAGATGATGATAACAAATCAGCTTGTGATATTGTAATAAAATAAGATAATTATCCCTGATAGAATAACAAGATTTTTAAATACATTAATGACTTTTCTGATACATCATTAATTTGAAGTTACTAATATAATAAAGCCCATAATAACCAAAACAATTAATATTATTATTAATTGGCTACTGATGCAATACAATTCTAAGGAAAAAATCAAATTAAATTAAATGGCATGTTATTATTTTAAAGTATTTAAAAATAAATATAAAGTACCTAAATAGCTTTATCAGAATAAACAAATGCTTTCTTAAATTCCAAAATTTAAAAACCCAAGGTTAAGTCAGATTCATTTCCATTTAGCAATTTCATAGTTTTATTTTCAAAACAGCTACAATTATTATTGTATATGTTCAGCACCTGCAACACTGATTAGCACATCATAAATGGGACTCCACAAATTCTGTTGGAAAAAAATGAATGAATAAAGAAAGAACTAGATAAATCAATCAATCAACTCCATTTCCTCTCAAAACACCCTTGGTTTTATAGTGCTATTTTGTACCACATTTTTCTTTCTTTCTCAGTCTTTCCTTCCCATTTACTATAAATTTATTTTCTGAAGAATCATACTTACAGACACTTATTTAAATTTCTGGAGTAATATAAGTTTTACTCATGTTTTCATTTTAGCCATTTCTCATAAAGAAATCTGATCAGTTCATCTGAGGTGGCTCCTTGTTATTCAAGAGAGTAAGACTGAGCAAGTCAATTAAATTTTCTGTGCTTGGCCTTTCCACTGGTAAATTTGAAATGTCCTTGTTCTACCTATGTTGCTGTGGTCCTAGGATCCATAACCAGTGATTATTATAATTTATTGATGTGAACAAACCTGTAAATTTAAATATTATTTAAAATGAAGTAATCTACATGTTCATTTAGGAGTTTTTACTACTCAAGTCTTAAGCACAGGCATGCTGATTAAATCATAATAATTATTAATATATATTCACATGTATGTCTCTCTATATATTGTCTTTAGCTTATGAATTTTAATGCCCTTCTAGTTTTGTAAATGTGCTTGTTTATTCTTTCATACCTCTCTTTTTTCTTTTTCATATTGTTCTTGAATATGTTTAAGTTTGCAAGCTTAGTGATTCTCACTATGGCTTTTAATTTAAAATCTCTAACATGTTTCTCCTTGATTTTTCTCATGCTTGTTGCTTAGAAAGTATGCTAACACCATCCTTTGAATGACTTAATGAGTACAAACATACTGGTAAGTCTTGTCAGTGTCTGGCAACTGTTATGACTGATAAGGAGCGAATCACAGCCTATGTCAACATGAGGGCAATGCTCCATTATAGAAGAAAATTCAGTCTGGTGCTGGTGTATTGGGTTTCTGAATAACAGAACTAAATTACATCAGCAAGATGTTTCAGAGGAGCAGTGTATTTTGATTGGTGTATAGAAAAGGTCTCCACCACCTGATAAAAGGCTTAATAAGTCACATGATGATAAAGAAATATTAGAAAAATTAGGAAACTTGTTTTTTATCCATTTGGATTGAAACGGTATGTGGCTGAGACACATTGAAGTGTAGTGAAAAGGACTGGGTATATCAACTATTTACCAATCTTTTCATAATTTCAACTCCTCAGTAGTTTGTCCAGTCAGTGAAAAGGGGAAAGCATGTCGAACATATCCATGTATGCCTGTCGCCTCTTATCCTTGAACAGTGGACACACGCTTTTGTCCCAGGCGCCAGTGAAACTCATTTCTCACTGCATCATTAATGATCCCATTCTGAATTTGGTATCCCAAAAACAACAGGGTCTCTTTAGACTAAGTCTGTTTATCGTTCTACATTTTCTCATTAAGTAACTTTATCACCAAAGTTTTATTCTGTTAAACTTTCAGTAATACAATTAAATCACCACCACCACAATAACCATTTCATTCTAAAAGACACAGTCTAAATGAGTGCCATGAAGGCAATGAAGTTGACTAAAAGTCTAATTTTAAGTTTAACTAAAACGACTGTTCGTGTGTGTGTGTGTTTGGATTCCTATATGTTCTTTATTTCACACAGCTAAACTACAGAACACTCAAGGATTTAAGGTAACTGTAAGTGACTCTGCCCTGTTAACATGGCCTCCTGTCATCTAGGGATAGCATAAGTGCATTATAAAGCAATGCTGTTAGTGTCAGATATTTTTGGTTTTACTTAATGTCAGCTTGCCTCCAGAGAGCCTCCTGAAGAACAGAAGAAAACAACCTTATGGGCCTTGCTCACTCATAAATAACCTTGCAGATGGCCTGTCACTCTCTACCCATAAGAGGGTCAAGCATTTTAAATGCTAAGTGAAATCTGTATGTTTGCCAGTTTCTCTGTCATTTGTGTGAATGTGCATGTGGGCATGTGGGTGTTTCCTTTTTTTTTCAATTTGCTTATATTTAATGACAAGTCGATTTCCAACAAGAGACTTAATTTGGTTTGGTTTCAAATGTATTAATCTATTCACGTATCATGATCAATAGACTCCTATTGCTAAAGAATCTCTTCAAACTGGATATTTTCTCCAAAGCCTTATGCCTGTGATTTAGGATGTCTGGCATCAAGGGCAGGACTTCCTTATTGGAGAGCATAGACTAGATGAGTGAATCCAAATGAGAATTATCAGCACTGCACGTCTAAACACATGAAAGCAGAATTCCATGAAATGTTAGCAAAACTGCAATTTATAGAAAGATGAAATAAATGAGATATAATTTTTAAAAACATTGAAAGTACTAGTTCAATTATTTTTGCAACTTCCTGTGAGCCTATAATTATTTCAAAATAAAAAAGGTTTTATTAAATGTACTAAGTAAAATTTTAGTTTCACTATTTTCATTGTGAAAATTTGTCATTTAATTCAATCTACTATTTAGTCATTTTACCTTGTTTGTTCTGTTTGATTTTTTTTCTCCTGGAGTCTGAACCCTTTTTTTTTTTTTTTTTTGCAAATGTTTGACTTATTTCAAACACAGAAATAATGACAGTAATTATTATTTACTTAGAGCCTGGTTACATCACTTCAATATACCTTTATTCTTTATAAGATTGTTTTAACAACTTTCTGTTCTATTTCACTGGTGACAAAACTGAGGCTCAAGGTGAAAAGGGGCCATTTACAAAGTCACATAATTGGTTAAATGAAGCATCCAAGATTCAATTTTCTGTTTTTGAACTGTACATCTTCTGCTTTTTTTCTCTGCATAATAATTGAAGGGGCTTTAGTGATCATTGTGGCCAAACAGCACAATATAATGATGAAGAAACTGAGGTTCAGAGAGGTCAAGTAGCTAGCTGCAAGGAGGCTTGAGACAGCTTGAACATCAACTAGTTGCCTCCAAGTCATTAATTGTAATAATTACTGCACTTGCAGCTTTAGTTGCTATGCCCTAGCTTTTTCCTTGCTCCTTTGGTCTGAAAATGAACATGAATTAGTATAATGATAGTGTAGCTAATTTTTTTTTGTCCTCATGCTAGTGTTTCCCAATCAGTCTCATCTTTCATATAAATTCAACACTCTCCTTTATGGTGGATAGCAAACCCTCTTAGCATGCAATCGACAGATATATCTGTGTAACAGAAAATCCAGAGAGTAAACAAATAGGTAGAATTAAAATTTTAAGTCCAGAAAGGTTAAGAGAGGAGGTATAAAGGATGAGAGTTTTGAATTTGGTAATAATATAATCAGGTTTCAACTTTAGGCAGATGATTCTACCAGTGAAATATAGGAAGAACTGAATTCACTTAAATGGTTAAAGAGTACAATAGTTCCCCCTTATCCATGGGGTATTTGTTCCAAGACCACCCCGCCCCTCAGTGGATGCCTGAAACTATGGAGAGTACTGAACCCTGTACACACACACACACACACACACACACACACACACACACACACACACACACACACACACTATGTGTTGTTTTTTGTTTTGTTTTATTTTGGTTTTGCCCTCTGCATGCATACCTATGTGCGGGAGAGCAGCTCCCGCAGGTCCAGGGGTTCCCTCAGGTGGAAGTGGAGTCAGCGAGGAAAAAGGAGAAAAAACACGCGGAGACACAGGAGCACTTTTTCAAGAAGAGAAGTGTCTCACTTTTTTCTTACAGCATGTCCCTTTTATACTGGGCAGTTGACCTTTTCCAGAGTTAAACTTTTGCCCTTTTGGAAGTTGTTTTTCTCAGAGCTTTTCTTCCTCCTGATGTTTCTGTTACAGGGTACAGCCTGAACTGTTCTATGTTAATTACTAACTTATCCTAACAATGTTTCAATTTCTACCTATAAAGGCTTTGTGGCCTGTGCAGAGTTCCTGCCCTGGCACCTAAAGGATGTTTACTACTTAGCAATTATTTCAAACACTACTGGCTAAACAGGATCTTAAGAATTATGAGGTGCATAACTTGTCCATTACTAAGAAACTAACAGCAAAACAGAATTATCGCAATATGTCTAAAACTCACTTATTCAGTTAAGATAAACTAAACAACCAATATAAAAAGGGGTGTCAGATCCTACTGGGGGGCATCCAAAGGGGAATTAAAATTTTTTTTAAGATATAAAGCAGTATCTGTTTCTCGGTCAGAACTTCAGAATTTGTCACAATTGCAGTGAGCTTGGCCATGTCAAACACTGAGGTGCAGCCGGCTCCCAACACCTATGGTGAAATTTAATGCCTTTCCATCTTAACAAAGCACTTACATGTACCATGGTCATAACTTTTGCAGTTTGAGGTTAAGAGCAAAACTAGCATGACTTTCTCTTCACAATTTCACAGATAGATTTGTTCTTAACGTAGCTCTCAGCAACATCAACTTAACAAGTTTTTCTTTCCCTATTAGTTTGAGAACCTCTACCTTTTCATGTAAAGAAAGTATTTTAAGGCTTCTGTTTGGCATATCTAAATTGCTAGCATCACTGTGCTTGCATTTTCAGGCCATTATTAAGAATAATAAGGTTACTTGAACACACACTGTTATACCAGCATAGCGATAGCCAATCTGACCACCAAGGTGACTGCTAAGTGACTAAGGGGCAGGTCGAGTATCAGCCATGGATATGCTGGACAAAGGGATGAGTCACATCCCACGTGGGACGGAGTAGGTTGGCATGATATTTCATCATGTTACTCAGAACGGCATGCAATATAAAATTTATGAATTGTTTATATCCAGAATTTTCCATTTACTATTTTCAGACCTCAGTTGACCATCGGATAAATGAAATCACAGAAAGCGAAACCAGGGATAATGAGGGACTACTGCACTAGCCTTTTTTCTACCATCAAGTGTGTCCTAGATGATTGTCCCAATTATGGTACTAAAATAAGAAGAACTATTACTCTATAGAAATAAAGATGTTAGAGCAACTAGTAAACTGAAAAATTATTTGAATATATTTACAAAGACCAGAGTTGCGAGCCTTGCAGATCCAAATTTAAACAGCATTTATGGAATGCTTGAAAGTCATTTACACAGGAATATTTATTTGAACTTAACTGTGCCCAATGAAACCAAACACAGCAGTGAAAAGTAAAGGTTGGATTAATGTCTGCAACTTGAACAAGAAAATGAGCAGTAACTCAGCAGCATATTTTTTTTTCATGTGAATATTCATTTCACACTGTCTGCTGCCCTGTGGCTCATTATCTCACTTCCAGAACAGATTATTTTTATTGCAGGATACTTTTCTAGTTCCCCTGTAACACTGAGTTATTTGATAATTTTTTTTTACCATGCATTTAAATAAATTTCATGCATATGCATGTTTTTGATTAAGTAAATATCAATTAATAATGAGAGATTATTAAAGAGAAATGAAAGTAAACAGTAGAGTTTGTGTATTCCTTGTCTATTACCATAATAATACAATATAATGAATTACTCTAAGAGGCAATGACTTATAACAATAAGTATTTTTGTGGCACACAGGACAGTAGGTCCATCATTTAGACTGGACTCGGTGGGGCAGCTGTCCTGACCTCAGGTGGGCTCCATTACACATCTAATATTTGGGTGTCAGTTAGCTGCCTGTTGCCTGCCTGTTGGCTGGTTGTTGGCTAGATTTTTTTAGGATGACTGGGCCTCCTCCACCAGGTCATCCTGAACACGTTCTCATGTTGAAACAAAGGAGCTTGTGCAAGCATGTAAAGACTTACAAAGTCTCTGAGACCTAGACTCAGAACAGGACTAGTCACTTCCAACACATTCTAGTAGCCAGTGCCAGTTACAGGCCAGCATAGATACAAGGGAGGGAGAAGCAGGATTGATGTCTTGGGTGAGATGTGGTGCCAGTCATATGGCAAAGATGAAGATTTACTGCAGTACATTATGAATATACAAATATAATCCAAGACAGTATTTCAGTGAAATCAATTTTGTCTAACTGAAATATTTTATGGCTTTAACATTTTTATGAGTTAAGAAAGTTTAACTTAGATTAAAATGACTCCACTATGTGTAAAAATTCTTAGAAATAACAATGAAGGGAAACTTTTCATGATAATTTTTATTATCAATTTTAAAGCCATTTAATGGACATGTATTAAATACATCATATGCACATTGTGCTAGAGGTTGGGGAAAAATGATGACAGACACAATCAAGGTGGTTCTTACAGGAATCGCTCATTTTGTGTGTCAGGCTGATACACTGCGCTCAAGGAAGTTGCAATATAGTGAATCCAATAGCATCATTCAAAGTCCTCACAACACTTCTTAAGCTTTTTACAAAATTAAAAATAAAAGACTAGTAGATTATGGTGACCATTAATCCATTGTTAAAATTCAGAATATATTAAGAATGGGAGAACAGGATACTGAAGCTGATTGTACTATTAGGGAAAGGTGAATGTCACACAGAATGTAAAAATTATGTAGATTTAAAGGATGTGGTTCCTTAATATAAATTTCCAGCATAATTAGTTGACAAATTAAACTTGGAAATCTGTTAAACTATGTACGTTTTCTCCCCACACTATTTTTCAACCATTATCAAGTATATACACAGGAGCATCTATTGTAAAGTAACTTACAATGTTCAAATCACTTTCACACATTTTCTTTTATAACCTGTGAAACAACCCTCTAAGATGGGCAAAACAGTTGTTATTAGACGTGTTTTGCAGACAAACAATTTAAACTATTACTTGATTTGCCTTTGTTTCGCCACTAGTTCATGTCGGAATTAAGACATACGAGTCGATCTGTGTCACCTAATATTCTAATGCTCTGTCCTTATCATAGTCCAGCTTACGTTTTCTGCTAAAGCAAATGGGATCCCTATTCATATATGGTTGCCCACCATGCCACTATGAAAATTCATGAGAATTTTTGTCATTACTAATAGGTATCCTATGTTTTCTCTGGCATACATTTGAACTATAAGAGTATATTTATGGTTTGAGTCCCAGATGAAACATTGCAGGTAACCTAACTTCCCTCCAAACCCTATGGAATTTCAGAAATGCCCAGTGATTTGTAAGAAGTAGTTCAAAAGTTTATTACTTCTGCAAATCACACAGTTCCTCGAGATTTCAATCTCTCACTATTATGTACTCATGGGCACCATGAAGCATCTCTGAAAACCATTCTCACTGAATACTAAAGTGAGGTAGTATTACTGTAGTGCAGAATTCATACCGGAAGGTTTTAGAAGCAGTTCCTTGACTCTGGCACCCCTCAGCTAGGTCAAGGAAATAAAACTATATAAAAAATGGATTGATGTATAAACGTGGGATGACTCCATTGAGGAGGGCTTCTTTGGAGGAAGCTATGTTTCTCATGTTCAGCAAGGCAGCGAGAGCACAGAGGTATTTGCCCCTTGCATTAACTCCAGTGGAGGCAACGCAGGCTGAAACTGGAACACCTGGAGAGCCTAATGTGTGTTTTCTGCATTTAGAGGACAGTCAGGACCTGTGTTTGATTTGCACCAGAGAAATTTAAAGCAGCTAATGGCAGATCAAAAAAGGGAAAGAGTGGGGCTCTATATTTGAACAGTTAACTACACCCCTCACCATCAGGAAAGGTAAGGAATATGAGCTGTATTCTGGTGAAACTTGGGAGTCATTTTAAATACTGTTCAGTAATACAGATTGGGAGGAAAACGAGAGCAGAATACGGAGGGGCAGGTTGAGTCCAAAATACATTTTATTTTGTTACATTCTGCATAACATGTTTTCTTGACATACTAGTTAAATTATGCCAGTTCCGATTGTAGTATAATTTCCTTTGTTTCCTGCTTTTAAAAAAATTCAACCAGATATAACAATATTTCTTTTCTACTGCCAGATTTATATATTTAGTATTTTAAATGCCTGCACAATAATATAGGTGATTGCTTTCCTGAGTCTGGAAATTTAGGCTGACTTCAATTGTTTTGGTTTAGGTTCTTTTATTTGTTTATTTTTTAGTTGATATATCCTCAAACTAACATATCTGTTCATATAACTAGCTATTCTCTACCTTTTATGTTCCTAAACTTCATGCCATGTTTTTAAATAAGTGCCAGCTTATATGATTTAGTATTTTAAAACATATACCTTACTTATGTTACAAAGATTATTTTTCCTTCTTAAATAAATCTACTGTGAGTGCTTCATGGTAATTCCAGATCTTGTTGCAATTTATTATTGATTAAGTATGATTAAATCTTGTTCCATTAATGGTTTACATGCAGAAATAATTGTTGCTCTATATTTTGATATGATATGCAGCCAGACTAACCAAAATGTTTCACTTCAGAGTCACATTTTAATGCAAAAGACATTAAGTATATTTAAGATGCCATGTCAACTTGAAAAATACAGAAAGTCTTTAATTAAAAAAATTATGTTTTTTAAACAGAAGAAACGTCATACTTTCTTTTATAACCACATTTTAGTTTCATTTGTAGCTTCAGTATCAATGTCTATAATTTATAGAAAATTCACATATATGCATATAAACATACATATATTAGATCATATGTATGTATGTATAATATTTTGTGGGGAGCATGCAATTTCTGATATTAAATTTCCTTTTCATCTAATTTTTTGTCACACTTAACCAACTGGTTGTTTTTTTCCCTAAAACATACTGGGCTTGGCGAGGTTAAAGAAAAAAATTTACTAGAGTATATATTGAAATTCTTACTATCAACACATATTTTCATACAAATATGTTCATATTAACCAGCAATTAACCAATCAAAACTGAAGAGTGATGAATTATTTCCTATATGTTTTTGTGATGCTGTATAACAGATGGAATTTCATGTCACGTTACATTAGTATACTGTTAAATTTTAATTTCAATTAATAATCATTATACTTGTCTTTTCCAAACACAAGGGATATTTTAGGCATTCACTTCCCTTCTAATTAGCTTTTATTGCTAAATTCATTCTGAATCAGGAAGTCATTAAATTCTCAAATATTCACTGCTGAATTTACATATGCCGTAATAAAATTAATTAGTCCTTTGAACAAAGTATTATGAAATTTGTATTTTGAACAATCTAGTGTTAAATTGAAGATAGAGTTATAGATCTGTATTTATAGATGATAGATAGATAGATAGATAGATCGATAGATGATATACACACAATATTCCTCAAATTATATCGCCTAAACAAAATTCCTCAATTATATTGCCTGACAATGACTGTACAGAATGTTCTATAGAATTCATTGGGAACTCATTTGGTATGATTTCCATTGGTGATGTGTCTTGAGAACATATCAATATTCCCTGAAAATACAGTTTTTGCATACCTTTGAGCTTTTTCCTCTCCAGTGGGAAAGTATGGGAAAGTATTTCTTTCTCTCTCTCTCTCTCTCTTTTTTTTTTCCTTTTAGCGAACTCCTAACAACTCCTCAAAATCCAGTTATAGTATTCTTTAAATGTGAGTTGAATATGAAAACATAACTATTATATTGGAAATCTGATGATGTAAATCTCTTAAAATGCATTAGTAGTAAGTGAAATATAGATGGAATAAATAACAATCAAGTTAGTTTCAAAATCAACTTATGGGACAATTTAAATAAAATAGTCACCATTCTTTTCAAATAAAATAACCACTTCAACTAGGAAAGTGTGATTTTCTTATAGGGTCTTAGGTCATTTTATTCCCAAAAAGCAGGTCTATGGTTGAGAACCAGTACAGATACTGAGAAACTTTGGGGTTATTTGTTTGTTTGTTTGTCTTGTCTTGTCAAAATTTAGTTTCTTGACCTCATATCTTGAAATTTGAACCCACTGGCCCAAGAATCTGCACTTGAAAATACCTCCCCTAATAATTCTAATCCCTGGCCATATATGGAAACAAGTTTTCCCAGACAATTTTTAATGAACATATAATGGATATGTATGTTCATTAAAGGTGATCAGCCTATAAATGAATTTTCAAAGAAGTGCTTCTCTACAGTCTGAATTACTTGAAGAGATTTCATTATCTTTATTTTTCTTAACATTGATCCAATTTACTACACATTTCACTTTCTTTTTTTTAAATCTTTAAATATGCATTGAATATGGACAGTTCTAGGTCCTCATGATACCAAAAATGCAAACACACACACATACACACAATTGCCTCTGGAATTGTATATTCCTTAAGTGTGTAGAAGACAAATACATCAAGATAATATTTAAAATGTTTTGTGATGATTCAAATCATTAATTCAATGTTATTCAACACATATTTTTTTGAGTTACTTCTAAGTTCTCTCTCCATACTCAGCATCATGTGTAGATCTCAGATTTGAAAGTCACAAGCTTCCTGCTGCTAACAGTTTACAGCAACATGGTCATTTTAATGATATGACAAAAAATTTTTTGATAAGGAAAATATAAAGTACCATTATAAGTGAAAGCAAAGAGCAAGAATCAAACTTAGATGAAAGCCATGATTCTCAATCTTGGCTGCATATACAATAACTTGGGGAATTTTCTGGAATCTCAATGCCCAGGGTGCATCCGAAGCCAATTAAATAAGAATATTTTCTTTTAAGCATCACTATTTTTAAAAAAAATTCAGGTACTTCCAATGTGCAATAAAACATGAAATCTACTGGCTAGGGATGGCATTCTAGAAGACAACATTTTTTTGTCTGATTTGTTAATAGATTAGTAGTTGGACAAAAAAAGAAAAAAGAAAAAGACGGTGGTGGATACAGGGAAGGAGATCGTCTTCTAAGAGGGAGGGAAAATATGGCATTGCTTATGGATTTGAAAATTGAAAGATATCAGTGAAGTTGAATACAATAGAGATGATTCTGCTGTGGAATGAAGGAAAGAGAAAATACAGAATCTAGTAAATTGAACTCAAGTGTTTTAATTTGTCTCAGTGATAGTACTTCTCAAATGCGTGTTTAAGAATGATTTTTGAGACGCTTTTTTAAAATGCAGATTTCTGGACTCCTCTCTCCAAAGGTTTTGATTTTTTTAGGTCTAGAATGTAAACCAGGAGTATTAATTTAAAATAAGCATTCATGTATTATTTTGATGTATGTAGTGTAGCAATAAATTTAGAGAATGAAGAAAGGCATAATTTGGATTTGCTATTTAGGAAGACATGAGTAATGGGTGGATTTGAGAAACTCAACACTAGACTCAGTAGGCAAGAGGTGACTGAAGCTTGGATGACTAGTGGAAATGGAGATAGAGCATATTTCAGTGAGATTTTATTTTTGTTTTCTTTCTGATAAGAATTGACTTTTTTTAATGAAAGGAATTTAAGTACTGAAAATCTTTCTTTGATGTCATATATTATTTATTTTTTATTTTGTTTTATTCTTTACTGTGAAGGAGATAATCCTTTATATTTTTTCTTTTAAGGTCAACTTTTATTAATTATCCAGAGGCCAGTTGCCTTGCTAATTGATTACTAGGCCCTATGCTACTTATAATCCTTATAGCTCAGTAGTCCTTAGAATTTCTGAAGTTCACTAGACAGCTAAAGAAAATGATATGAATTGCACATTAACAAGCCTAACTTTTTGCTCTCCCTATCACTTTACACAATAGAGAGATGTAATGCTAGGTGGTATTTATTATTTTTTGTTTTAATTAGAATTAAAGTCATCATTCTAAGAAACAATCTTTAATTAAACTCTAAATTTATTCTGTTTATCCCAGCTTCTACCTTAGTTCTTTATTGTTGCCTTACAGCCAATCCCACGACCACCCCCTCTGCATTAGCCTCATACCCTGTAGTCGAGAGAGTGTCTCGGAAAACTGAGGCCGGATTGAATGATATCTGTAAAGCTCTCTCGGGGGGCGTCTTGGAAAACTGAGACCTGATGGAATGATATCAGTTGTCTCCCCTGGGAGGACATGTAACAGAGTGTCCTGGGACTGTGCAGTGATGTACGAAGGCAT
>NW_017732536.1:253358-291162 GCF_001890085.2 Hipposideros armiger
TTAATGATTCACCGTTCTGCAGTTTTGCTTCTTTTGAAGATTCTCAATAAAAGCCTTGCATTGACCCGATTCGGGGCTCAGTCTTTCTTAGGCTGAGTCCCTTGGTCTTGCTCTCAAATCTGACTTCTGTCTCTTGATCTTATTCAATCTGCGCCGCCCCTCTCGTGTCCCATTTGCCCTTGCCACGCAGGACGTGACACTTTATTAACTCTTTAATATTCTAAAAGTTTTCACAATACACAAAATATAATGTAAAATTCATTTTTATAGTGTTTAGAATGAGGATAGATGTGTTATGAAATACTTTTTTTGTAACATGTAATTTTCAGGTTTCTGATCCTACATGTCATAAGATTTTAATATGGAGGAGGAGTAAAACTTAATAAAATGAAACTTTTTGTCCTTTATTTTATAACTGCAGTTCTTTTCTACAGCCATAGATAATTATTTCTCCATGCTGAATTTAACTTTTCTTACATTTCTTTTTACTTAAGATCCCGTGCTAGCAGCGATTTATTTTGACTTTCGTTCTCCAAGCTCTGTCCACAAATTCTTACAATATGTAGACCTAGTTATCTTTGTGATTTCCCTGTATTGAATCCTCTTAGAAACGTTCACACCATATTCAAATCATCTACCAGGTGCCTCTTTCATATTGTATTTTCATGGGTATAGTTTATTTCTGTGCCCATATTATTACATCTTGGAAACTGCCTGCTTCCAATTTTGCTATAGACTTTCTGTCAATGTGTTCTTTACTACCAGTTGTCTGAGCTTGCTGATGCATAAGTTTTTAAAGTCCATTTTCTAGGTTCTTTCATTCCCTTCCAATTCATGATTGTTATCTCCTAAATTGCCTTACACTATTACATTTTCAGCATATGAAATATAGGTAATGAAAAATGTTGCTAACATTTGGTCATCTGTTTTGAAATTTAGTGCCTTTAGAAAAATTTTAAAAGCTAAAAGTATTCTTCCCTTTCATAATTTGACAATTTATTTTAAAACTAAGTGATTGATGGTTCAAAATATGTTCAAATGTGATCTATTTACTTGGCAACATTTCTCTTTAGGTGCCTAAATTTGTTGAAATATCACATTATTTGGGTTTCTTAGGAAAGTTATCCAAATTAGATTGAATATTTCTGTGTATGTTAAAAAACTGAAGTTGATTTCTATCAGTTTGCCTTGACTTAATGTTTCCCTTCATTTATTTTTTCTTGAATAAATTTTGTGCTTATCAATCAGTTATGTCATTTTTTTTGTATCTAAAACTTATGGTAATTCACTATGACTTCTATACAGTTTACAGGATAACACAGCTCTGACAAAATTAACATTGATATGGCTATTGGTAGTGACAAATTAACAGGTAACTTAAAGTATTGATTTTTTGGTATTTTTACAAGTAAAACCAATATTTTATAATATTAAAGTTAGGATTTTAGACCACAAAAATCTTTCAGAAATCATCTACAACAAAAAGCATTTATTCAATAAGGATCTGATATTTTTTCTTATATTTAAAACAGGCTTGTACATCAGCATACATTTTATTATAAGCATACATATGATGATTTGTGTATAGTACTTTTGTGGATGTATTTTCTTGAGTGACTATGTAAAGTACCTATCATTTCTAGGTCATATTAGATACACATTTAACATTTTAATGAACTGCCAGATGATTTTCTTAGGACATTATACAATTTTAAATACCAATTAACAATATGTATGCTAGTTTGTTAACAGCTTTATGAAACTGTATCATTTTTATTATATTATTTATTTGTTTATTTTCACATTACATCTTTTTTATTCTTTTGTATTAATTTTTATTATATTGGGATGACATTGGTTAGTAAAATTATTTAGGTTTCAAGTATACATTTCTATAACACAGCGTCTCTATATATTTCACTGTGTGTTTACCATCCAAAGTCAAATATTTCATCACTATATATTTGACCCCCTTTTTCCTCTTCTACCACTCCCCTACCCTCTTACCCACTGTTAACCATTAATGTTGTCAGTGTGTATGAGTTTTTGTTTCTTTGTTTGTCATGTTCCCTTGTTGCTTTCCTTTTTATATCCCACATGAGTGAAGTCATATGGTTCTTGACTTACTCTGACTTATTTTTCATAGCATGATCATCTCAAGATCCATCCATGTTGTCACAAATGGTAGTATTTCATCTTTTCCTTTGGCCAAGTAATATTCCGTTGTATATATGCACCACATCTTTTTTTATCCAATTATCTATCCAAGGACACTTTGGTTGTTTCCATATCTTGGCCAATCTGAATAATACTGAAATGAACATAGAGGTACATATATCTTTTCAGATAACTGTCTTCAGGTTTTTGGGTAGATACCCAGAAGAGGGCTTGCTGATCATAAGGTAATTCTATTCTTAGTTTTCTGAAGAACCTCCACACTGTTTTCTATAGCGGCTGTACCAATTTACACTCCTACCAGCAGTGTATGAGAGTTCCTTTTTCTCCACAACCTCTCCAACACTTGTTATGATTGGTCTTGTTGATAATAGCCATTCTAAGAGGTGAGAGGTGGTATCACATTGTGGTTTTGATTTCCATTTTCCTAATAGCTAATGAAGTTGAGCATTTTGTTGTATATGCATCTGCTGTTTGTATGTCTTCTTGGAAGAAGTATCTGTTCAGGCCCTCTGACCATTTTTTAATTGGATTCCTTTTTGTTGCTGTTGAGTTGTATGAGTTTTTTATATATTTTGGATATTAACCCCTTTTCAGAGGTGGTTGCAAATATCTTCTCTCATTCAGTTGGTTGCCTCTTTGGTTTGTTCGTGGCTTCTTTTTTTGTGTGTGTGTGCAGAACATTTTCAGTTTGATATAGTCCCATTTATTTATTTTTGCTTTTACTTTCCTTGCCTTTGAGGTCAAATTCACAAAATCCTCTCTGAAACCCAAATCCATAAGTTTAGTGCCTATGTTTCCTTCTATGCAATTTATTGTTTCAGGTCTTATGTTTAGGTCTTTCATCTATTTTGAGTTAATTTGGGTACATGGAGACAGCTGTCTAGTTCCATTCTTTTGCACATGGCTTTCCATTTATGGAAGAGAATTTTTTTTTCTTGCCATTGTATGTTTTTGGCTCCTTTATTGAAAATTATCTGCCCATATAAATGTGGGTTTACTTCTGGGTTCTCAATTCTACTCCATTGGTCTGTGTGTCTGTTTTTCTGCCAATACTTTGCTGTTTTGATTTCTGTCAACTTTGTAGTATAAATTGAAGTCAGGAAGTGTGATACCTCTAGCTTTGTTCTTTTTTTTTGGTGGGGGATTGCTTTGGCTAGTCAGGGTCTTTTGTGATTCCACACAAATCTGATGATTTTTTGTTCTATTTCTTGAAAAAATGCCATTGGGATTTTGATGGAGATTGCATTAAACCTATATATTGCTTTGGATAATGTGACCATTTTAACTATGTTAATTCTTCCAATGCATGAACACAGACTATCTTTCCATTTCTTTGTGTTTTAAATTTCTTTTAATAATGTTTCATTGTTTTCAATGTATAGGTCCTTTACATCCTTTGTTAAGTTTATTCCTGGGCATTTTATTCTTTTTATTGCAGTTGTAAAAAGAATTGTTTGCTGCATTTCTTTTCTGACATTTCATTGTTAGTATATAGGTATGCAATAGATTTTTGTATGTTGATTTTGCATCCTGCAACTGTAGTGTATTTGACTGCACATTACATCTTAATTGAAGCTAATACAAAAAGAAAATTTTTCATCTTGGTAAAATAAGAGGAAGAATTTTAATTCCTGCTAGACTGTTATGAAATAATGAAGGCGAAATACAATTAAAGACAACCTAAAAGTTAACCAACCATTAACCCTCACTGAAGAAATTTTTTAACGAAGTCCATTAATGAATATTTAAAGAATAATATTTATCTCAAAAGACTGATTTTCTAGGGAAAATTTATAAGATGCAAATTAGCAATCATGCGCTTAAATCTAAATTAATATTGACTTTATTTAAAACAGAAAACATCTTAGTGATTACTTTAGGATTCATAAACATAAAGTGGATTTAAAATACTGAGAATAATATCTGAACTAAAAAGTGGAATGAATAAATTTAAAAATATTTTAAATTCTTGTAATTTTTAAAAGGAAAGCAGAGGTATCATATCACCTGAGATATTACCTGTGACATTAAAATTGTATGAACAACTATTAAAAGGCTAGAATTTAGGAGGTATCTTTTACATAATTAAAAAGTAAAATGAGACGTTAAAAAAAATTGTCCAAATCAATAGCAGAATGAATAAGACTTTTAAAAGTAGTTTTTAATGTACAGAATAATGAGAAAACAAAAAATAAGATGGTAGATCTGAATTCAAACATATTAGTCTTCAAAAAGCAAAGTATATTAAATAAATAAATTTGTTCATTTTAAATATGTTCAAATTAGAATTTAAGAGTTTATTTAGTGTGTGTTTCTCATATACTGTTTTCTAGTAATCTGCATAAAAGTAAAGGCATAGAAAAAGTGAATCAATATTTCTATATATAATTTATATTTATAATTGCAACAACTTATAATCTGGCAAAAAATAACAAAGAAAAGTTAATGCAACCACATTAATAGTAGATGAACTAGACTTTAATACATAAATGTTATTTTGAATAAAAATATTTTTTATAGAATAACTAAGTCACTAGTTAGACAATTACAAACCTAATAGCATAAAATTGTATGTTAAAATCTGACAGATTTTTATTGTTAGTCTTGATGTATGTGCAATTCGAGTGGGAGAGTTTCTATTAAAATTAATTTTATTATAAAAATGAATATAAAATTAAATACTATACAGTAAATATTTAGTTAATGTATCATTCAGTAAAGAAACACCATTGACTCTGAATGACTCAAAGAGTTTGACCTAGTGGACATTTTTCCAACAGTGGGTCTTACAATTGGTGATAGCACATTCTTTTAAGTGCATATAAATATTTTAAAACTTATGACATGTTAGACTGTAAAGCATTCACAAAAAATATCAAATAATATATGTTATACAAACCATGTGCACCTATCACAATGCAATTAATTAAAAATAAGGTAACTTAAAATGCAAACTTCCGTAATTTAGTAAAATACACTTTTAATAACTTATAGGTAAAAGAATTCCAGAACTAAATAACAATAAAAATATCACATTAAAACTTGTTTAATTCAAGTAAAATAACTTAGAAGGAAATGTATAGCCTTGAATAAATGTATTGCCAAAGGGCAAAAACTGAAAATTCCTGACTAAATGTAGAATTTTAGATTTTAAAAATGAACAATAGACAAAAAGGAATAACATTAAAGTAAATGAAATAGTAAAATTAAAATACATTAATGAAATAATTATACACACACAGACACACACACACACAGTAAGAGAGATTAACAAAGTCAACTGGCTAATTAAAAAGTTTAGTACATAATGTACAGACTCATAGTATGTTTGATCAAGTTAAAAAGTCAAGAAGGAACAAATTAATAATGCAAGGAAAAAGGTGACATAATTATAGAAGCTGTCAATGATATGGACACATTGAGGCCATATATGTGAAACCTAGATAACTTGAATAAATTTTTAGAAAAATAATTATTTATAAATTGAAAATTATCAATCATGAAGCCATTAAACTATTTAAGAGGTATTTAAAATTTGTGTACCAAAAAAATCCGTTTGTCTTAAAGGTTACTCATGGACAAGTAATTCATGGAATAGATAGTTCCAAGCTATAAAATTCTTCCAGAGAAAATGTAAAGGGACCATTATTAAGTAACTTTTTTTTTTTATAATGCTGGTACCAAATCTGACAAGAACAATAAGAAAAACGAAAATTATATAACAGTGTTACTTATGAACACAGGTAAAGATATCCTAAACAAAATATTAGCAAATCTAACTTACCCATATGTTAAATAACAATAAAATAATCATGCATCATGACTGTTCCAGTAACCCCTCCATAACAGTCTTCTCCATCGCCCAAATCACAAAGATGTTACTTGATGGGAAGGAAAAAAAATTTTTTGAAACGTGTTGTAGAGTTTCCCTTGTTAGATTTTACAGTATCATGCCTATTAGCCATTTCAGAGGACTTTAAATCTGAGTAAATTTGCTATTTCACCAAGGACAGAGTCTCAGACACATGTTCACAGAAACAGATTCGATCACGTTGGCTTTCTCTGTTGATGTTTACATCTTGATCACACATTGGTAGCAGTAGTGTTACAGGGTCAACTGAATTGTTTCTTGTTTCCAATTGCTTGTGTCTGAGGCATCTGCCACAGTGTGATCTAAGGAATGTCTAAAGCCTATGTTGGGGAAAGTCTGTGGTTTTTACTTGCAAAGCATGTTTCTATGGAACCTTTGTTGTGTGAGATGAAGCATAGAGCATATGCTCTCAAGAACCTGCTGAATTTGCTATCTAGATAAAATGAGATATTCCCTAACAATTAAGGTAAATTAAGCAGCTGCTTCTCACTATATTGTGCTTATGTTGCTTTGAAATTGTAAATCGTTGATAGGAGATCAGAATGAGAAGGAAATAATATCATTTCACATTTCTGTAGCAGTTCATTTTATGATTATCATAAGAAGCAAGTGTTGTTGCAGCTGGTATTGACAAGAAATAAAATATGACAATCAAAGGAAGCTCTTCAAACTGAATAAATAGTAAAAAGTGATAGAATTTGAACAAGTCAGGCTCACTGAATGCTCACGTGGACTTCCTACTGTAAGAGTTAATTGATACATATCACCTTTCCATCTAAAACTGAGGGATGTAAAAGAATAAGCTGGAAAATACACTATGCTCTTTAGTATCTTAGAGACTAATGAGTACTCCAAAAACTTAAAAAGCAAGTCCATAGAGCTCAAATGTGGGTATTTAAGATTTAATATTGAAGTTTTAATGGAAAAGAAAAGGAGCAATATGGTTTCAACTGAAACAGTTGTTTTGTTATTATTTAACTCAGGAAGCTTTAATTTTTCTAGTTATTTGAATGTCTTGAAATAATTTCTGAAATATGTGTAAAACTCTAGAAATTAAGAAAAGAAGAAAGCTTTGGAAAAACAAATGAGTTTTCCCATCATTGGCCCACCACAGATGATTCCTTTGTCTTAGACCTGTGCAATTTATTTTTCCTTTCTTTTATTCTGCATTTCTTTAAGAGATATTCTTGAATTATCATGAAAGAGAAATCACTCTTTCTCTTTACATATCTGAACACAATAAATAAAATTTCACACTTAAACAAATGTAAATATCTCATTGAAATAGTTTTCCAGTTTTATTAAGAAATAATTGACATACATCACTATATAAGTTTATGATATACAACATGTGGTTTAATTTACATATATTGTGAAATGATTACCATAATAGGTTTAGTTAATATCCATCATCTCATATAAATGCAACAAAAACAAAAGAAAATTTATCTTTGTAATGAAAACTCTTAGGATCTACTCTCTTAAGAATTTTTCTACATGTCATACAGCAGTGTTAACTATAGTCATCATGTTGTACATTGAATCCCTAATATTTATTTTATAACTGAAAGTTTACACCTTTTGACCACCTTCTTCCAATTTCTCCTGTCCCTACACCTCCAAACTTTGACTCCTGGTTCTACACTAGATTTCATTCCTAATATTTTCTTTGTTTGTGGTGGTTATCTTACTGACAACTTGACGCTTGTCAGGTACCTTCCAGTCTTTTAGTCTTTTTCTATTCTTTACATGACCCTTCTGATAGTATAGTGATGGGTAAGGATATTGAATCTCAAGTTAAGTCAGATTAATGTAATTTACCAGGCTGAATCTCAACTCATTCATTTTCTTAAATGTATTCACAATACCAATCAAAACTCCTTAATTGTGTGGCTTAACCTATTTCAAACTATTACAGCCACAGTTATTAATTAATTTAGAATATATGGTGTTACAGAGGATTTCAGGTAGATTTTGTTGAAGCAACAGTGGTTGTTTCAATATCTGTATAGCCTTTTGGAGTTTAAAAGCACTTTTTAAAGTATTTTGTATTTTTTCTCACTTCAATCTAGTAGAGTGACATGACTAGTATCAGTAAAATATGCCTATAGACAGACATGGGAAATCAAGAATTGGAGGAATGATTTAATTATGTTACTCAGAGGTAAAATATACTCCTGTCTAGTTTATCAGAAAAGCACAATAAATCTAAGTTTTTTTATAAGACATTTAATACACATTAGAGCATAAAGTACTGCAAATGCATGCCCTTTTTACCTTGACATGTACACACAAATTAAATGGCCAGTTGTTGCATGACTGGGAGTTGGTTTGATTAGAACAATTAGATAGTTTCTTAAAGCAGGGCTAAGAAGGATCAGGGGTGAAAAGGAAAAGTGGAAATCAAGGATACTGCTGATAATTATTACTTGGCAAAGGAAAAGAGACTTGGAAGGCTTCAAGGGGAAACTATGAGTATATCTTCACTCTTTTAATATACTCTAGTACTATTTTTTTCCCTTAAGTAAAATATAAATTGTTACACTGGTGACAGTAGAATAAACCATAGTTGATCTGGAATCCTTTACATATGAACATTAAATCATTAAAACAAACAAAAAAAATTAACACTAAAAAGTGACTGTGTTGATTACTATCCATACTGCCAAATCATCAATTTTAGATAAAAAGGGCAGATATTAATTAAATCTGACACATGACAAGAACAGAAGTACAAACTATAAACATGTCGATTGTCTTCCTTTTTAGATCAAAAGCATTAGTCTTTATATAATGTGGTGCATGCCCTGTAATCATTAGATTGTAAATGTTTTATTCAGTTATTTCCATGTAATATATGACCCAATGTTTATTGTTTTTCTCAATTGACTGGTTGTATAATTCTGCTAATTTGTAATAGACTCCACTGATCGTGTCTTACTTGATTTTATCTGCTGATGCTGCTGGTTTGGCTCGGAGGCTTTCTGGTCCAGGAAAGTGTTACCTCAGACAACCCTATTCCTCCATGTGTCTCACGTCTTTCCAGCAGGGTTGCCTGGGTGTGTTCTCATGTCGGTGGTAGGTTACCCAGGAGAAGAAGCAAAAATACATGAATGCATTTTTATGCCTCTAATAGCATTCAGAGTTTCTCCTTTTCCACTGGCCAGGGCAAATGCAAGACCAGACTAAACTCACAAAATGAAGAAGCCTACTCTATGTTTCTGATAAGTCCCATTACAAAAGGCCTGGATTGAGGAGGAGTTAAGAATTTTTCTCCATGTTACCATTTACTTACCACAATAATTGTTCCCTCTACAGATAGCTATTGAAAATCTATGGAATCTCAGGAGAAGGTTAGAGACATGGCTCCAAATGATGCATGGGAATGAAACAGAATGACATGCTCCAATGGGCTGAAACAGAGAGCAGATTAACAGGCTCTGGAGGTTAAAATGTTGGTAGACTAGGTTTTTAGAAGATTCTTGCAGTTAAATTATATGACCAAAAACAGGAAGAGAAAGGGCCTTGAAGTTTTCATTCTGATGCCAATGTTTCATGTGAGGATGATCAGTTGGAAATTAGAAGTTCAAATATCCACCTTGGTGTTTCAAAGAGATGAGTAGTGAGATTCAGGGAAGACAATTGGCCTTACGACATCTCCCATTATGGCTGCACCTTAACTTTCCATAGTTCAGTGTTTAGCCTGCTGTTTTAAAACTTCAGAATTAGAACTTGTATTTCTTCTCATTTTGGATTACAGTCAGAGAAGCAGGTTAAATGAATTAAATTTCTATCAATGTAATTAGCCCTATCAGTTAATGGGGGGAGGCCAGCAAGAAAGGATAAACTGAAAAAATAAAGACTTATAAGACTCCAGAAAGACCTTGTGGAAATTTGGAAAAGATAATTTGGTTTTATTAGACTGCATCTTATTGGCCATTCTTGGAGGGAATAATGGTAACAAGAGTAAACTTCGAATGATTCTTTTTGCATGCTCTTAAAAGCAGATTAGGTCTCACTGAGGAATATTAGCTTTTGCCCACTCATGAAAACCTCCTGTCCAGACCTCTCATTGTAAAGGAAAATATAAACTCAAATAAAAACTATTTTATTTTTCAGCTTTGTTTTTCTGTTTTCTACTCCACATCTATCTGGATATCTAGAATTCAACACCATTAGAGTCCTCAAAACAAATCTATTCACAGAACAACGTGAGTGAACAATGCAGACTTACTATAGATTTTTATGGGTGTAACAAGGAAAAGATTATATCAAGCCCATTGTAGCAAATTACTTTAAAAGTACACTTCAGATATTTTGGTCTCTAAATTTCCTTTTTAACCAATGCCACACTGGTGTGCTTCCATTCTGATGTATATTTTTCCTCACAGAACTCATAGCTCACTTTCCTTTTTCTATCTCCCTTGATTCTTCCCAAACTGGACCCCCAGAAAAAAAATAAAAATAAAAAATTTCTCACAACTTTAATATATAGTTTAATTTTTAGCTCTATTGAAACTCCAACTCTTAAACTTTTATCATGCTTTGAGTTATCAGGATGGTCAGATAAACAATAGGTCTTTTTGTTATTGAAAACTACACTTTAGAATTTCTTTAGAACAAGGGTGAGCAAACTGTGTTCCTGAGGGCCAAATCTGGCCCTTCTGTTTTAGTAAGTAAAACTTTATTAGGAGTCAGTCATAATCATTTATTTAAACGTTGTTTATGACTGTTTTCATTCTACAATGACAGAGTTGAGCAGTTGCAAGAAAGATCTTATGGACTGCAAAGGTGAAAATATTTACTATCTTGCCCTTTACAGAAAAAGTATACTAATTCCTGCCTTAGGAGGTTGATTGAGATTGCCAGTAACAATTACTTGTTGTTTCTAGGCAGCATTTATAGACTATGTATTCCTATCCTCATTGGACAATGAAAAAAATACACACATAATCACACACACACACACATTTGTCTCTGGGTCTGAGAAGAACTGATTAGGACACTGAGATACACTCACTCCTATCTTGCATAATTTGGGTGTCCGTCAGAGCCACACCCCTAATTTAGAACACTACTTTGTCTTAAATAACAATAAGAATGTAATTTTTTTTCAAAAACAAGGTCTTAGAGTTTTCGACTCTACTACTATATAGTACAATTCTAAGTATATATTAAATAGTTTAGTTCATAAACAGTTAAATGGTTCATATTTTAATTCTTAGAGACTATGGATGACAAATGGGAGAAATATATCAAAATTAAAGTGTTGGCCTAAAGAAGATATAAGATTCCAGAAAGGAATCTTTACTTCTATTTTAAGTGATTAAGTAACATTTACAATTTCTATGTGAGTGAGCATTCATTTATCAGAAAAAGACATTTAGCTTATTTAATTCAACACTTGATTCCATATTTTTAGGGCAGCTGGAAAGAATTTTCTTTTTTTAGTCTATGGAAAAGAAAATTTTTAAAGGCTAGAAAATACAGACTGCACCAAACATCATTATTAACAACTTCTAAAATTTCATAATGAAGCAATAATTGCTCTGATTATCGACTCCTTTATTACATCTTGCATTGATCGTGGAAAATGGGTAAAAATTGAAGTAATTGAAACACAGCAGGTTAGAGTCATTAATATGTTCACAATTTGACAGTTTCATGTAGTAACATATTATCCAGAAAATAAATACTTCATCAAGTAGGCAAAGGGCACATTTCCTAAGAGTGTCGTATCGCAGTTTAACCCTGTGAGAGTTGCAGTTCACATGTGGCAGATCGCTCCTACAATTTTAAATATACGCCAAATAGGTAAAGAGGGGAACAGGCTCATAAACATCAACCCAAAATTAGGATCTGTGAAGGGAAATTTTGTTTTAATGACAACCAGTTAATGGCTGTCATGGGGTATATTGCTAATCATTACTTTTATGGAATGATAGTATTTATATTAATTATCTGCCGCATAACAATACTGCCACCAACTTAACACATTTAAACAAACTCATTTATTATTTCTATGGTTCAGTACTCCAGCGTGGCTTCATTGGGTCCCCTGCTTAAAGGGACTCACGCATTTGCATTCAAGCTGTCAGCTAGGGTTACAGTCTCCAGTGAGGCTGTACTGGGGGAGGAGCTGTGGAGATCACCCAGGTGGCTGGCAGAATTCAGTTCTTTGAATTAATTGAGTTTTTGTTTTTTCTATCATAAACCAGAAGTGTACTCAATTTCTAGAGGGTGCCCACAATTGTGTGCAGTATGGGGTTTCCCAGTAAGGGTGTTTCATTCTGCAAAGCCAGCAAAAGAAAGAGCGACTCCAAAGTTTTAGGCACTACAATCTTAAGTGTGTAATCACGCACATCCTGTCATCTTTGTTATATTCAACTCTTTGGAAGCAAATCATGGACCATGTCCATATTCAAGGGGAAGAGACTACACAAATGTATGAATAGCAAGATATAGGGATTTAGGGGGCCGCCCTGTGATATGTTAACCACTAGAGTCTTCTAATTTTACATGATTGTCCCTATGTTATGACCATGTAATTTCATTAGAGTTTAACAATTGAAATACCCTCCACATTCTTCCCCTAGTAGCAGGGAAGAAGGAATATGATTAAAGTTAGATAATCATAGTACTCCTGATGACAGGGATAGGTTTAAGGGTGAGCTCACCCACAACTCAAGTCAAACCAATTAGATTCATTTCCTAGAAATGTTTTTATTTTCCATAGCTTGTAACAAGATCTGCTTTCTTTGATCTATAAAGTCCTTGTTTCTGTAATAAAAGGAATCCAAGGCAAAAGTAATTAAACTGAGAGTTAGTTCAACTTTTCTCAGATTGTTCCATACTGCCTGCCCTCCCCCGCCCCCCCACCCAAAAAAACAAACAAACAAACAAAAAAGAGTTGAATAGAAGTCACTGATATTTTAAGCATAGACACGGCCTGGGAACATTTTCTTCAAATAGTGACATGATGTGCAATTTTGTTTAAAAAACATTTTCCAAAAACTCCTAGCTTTCAGAAATATTACTTGGTCCCTGGATTTTGCTTTTCCTTGGCTCACATTTATTAATGAAATTTCTCCTTGTCTGAGAACAGGTTCTTCTTCATTTACCTAGGTTTAGAGAACACAAACAACAGTTGGAAACATATCTTGGTTATTTCTAATTCATCTCATGGTAGTGCAGCTGGGAAATGCTTGAAATATTTCCAGATTATTGATTATTTTTATCTGTTTTATCATAAACCATGATTAGTATTTAAATGTTAAACAACAGCACCAGTGATTTCCTAATAATTAGTACAATCTTTATGTAGTGAGTTGTAAATGAAGTACCAGTAAATATTTACAGATATGCTGGAGTATTTACTACCTGTATGACCCCATTATCTTGGATATAGCTAGTTGAATATAGTAGGGTGGCCACTTGACTCAAGTTTGCTAACCCAAACTCATTCATGCTCATGGATTAAATTCCTGAGATAACAACCACAGTGACCACGTTGTTGTATAACTTGGATTCAACTGATTTATTTCCAATAAGGTCACATAGACTGAACTCCTCTTGTTTTTATAACTAGTTAATTCTTCTCTGACACATTTAGAAGGTAGCCCAACTTATAAATATATTCTTGTGAAATCTGAATAAGCATTGGCTGGATAATTTAAAATGTTTTTCTTATTGAAAGTACTTTGAGATGTTCTTCCTGATTAGAGGCAATACCAGACTTGCCAGTGGAACTGAAATACCCAAAGCATCATTACTATTAATTGGTTTTCACATTAGTTAGATAGATAGATATTCAGCTATTAATGCTGACATTTCTTTTCTTGTTTCAACAGAAGAATAGATAAGCCTCTTTTTTCATTAGATAAATTATTATTTGGATGTAAATTCCTTCCTATGCTGTGTTCTAACTTCTTGAAGTCAAGGCTTATTATTATTACCATTATTTTATATCAGATAATCTGGACATAGGTATTCAAAAATATTGATGAGTGCTATTTGTTATTTTAAGAAATACAATTGATGAAAACATATTCATTAATTTCAAATTTGGGAGAATTTCTGATATCTAGTAAGAGTTCCATTATCAGTGAGTATCACTCAAGTAAAAATTGATGTGGAGAACATTGGGACAAAAAAGGTGACAATAAGTGACAATGAAGCAAAGAAGAGACTCTAGGCAAGGCTAGGACAGAGATGCTTTCTTCGTGGAAGAGAGATTGAAAGTTAACTTAAGAACCAATTTGAAGTTATGTTTCTATTCAATATCTGTTTGTCTCTTTAGATACATATATATAGCCAAAAAATGTATATACATTTTAGGAAAGGAAAAAAATACTGGATTAAAATTGTAATACTCAATATATACCAATAAAAAATGATGAATACAAGTCATATGTATACATTTTGTTGGCACCCTTGGTATATATACTCATCTGTATTTCTATATGTGTGTGTCTAGTTATATAAATATTTAATCATTTTGTACACATTTAATTCAGCATATAAAACAAATTTACTAATTCTCCATTTCTTTTGGGATGTGCTCGAAGGAACATACACTTTTACTATTTAGATGTTAAAAAGCATGATCTAAACAAGAAGGTCTCAACTGTGGTAAAAATTTAGTGCTTAGATCATGCCAAATATATTATCATTTTCCATTATGTAATAGTGCCTGAAAAATACAAAGATACTTCTATGTTAAGGAAAGTTTGAAATTAAGAATTACTATCAGCAGATAAACTTTGATTTAGGGAATGTATTTCTGGAACAAGCAGATATATGTTGTGGGGATGAGAATAACAATCTAAAAGACATTTAAATTTGCAGAATTGAAACCCAGAGTTAAGGTCAAAATAATTTTAAAAGGCTTATAAATATGATGTGACTAGACACACATGAAGAATGTATAGCTGTACATGAATCAACCAAAATTAAAATAGACTTAAAGGACAGTGATATTTAAAAGGCTATATACATTATTTTAAATAAGCAATCAACATGTATTTTTTTTATCTAACTTGTAATTATTTTTGTATTATGTGATATAATGTTTTTATAGGCATAGGACTATTCATAAAAATTGTGGATATCATCTTCAAAAGATACATGAGGAATACAGAAAAAAAAGCAATTTGTTTAGTAAGTGGTAGAGAAAAATGATGAGCTGTGATAAATCACTGTTGGAATTCCACCAGATTAAAAATACTTAGAAAATTCACCATATATATCTGCAGAAGTAAAGTAAGTAAGGAGTGTTCAATATTTATATTATTTGTGTTGGGTCTGGCATTTCTAGAGAAAGAGATTCAAGGAAAGGCACACCTGATTTTAGTTGCCCTGGTCTAGGAATGCCACCTCTCACTATCATTCACCTTTAATTGGAAAACATTAATCTAAATGCTAGCTGAAGGACTGATATATGTACTATGTTAGCATGTTTTGCAACAATTGGAGAATGTTTGTGAACAGTAACAATCTCCATCTCTTGAATCTAATTTACAGAGGCTGACTCATGACATCCAAACTCATGAGAGACGTACAAAGTAGAATGCCAATTAATTGGCACTGAAAACATATTGCTACAGGTACCAGATATAATGTTCCCATAATCTTAAGTTGGATCTATAATGAGATGATGTTACCTTAGCCTGGTAAATCCTAATGAATCTACCTCACACTGGAGATGTAACTGCCTCCAATGCCTAAATGTGCATGCTCTCAGGCAAGGACTTCAGTGATTTATGAAGATCCCTTTTGAGAGATAGGTTCTTTTTATTCATAGATTTGGACACTCAGTCAGATAGCAAAGACATCTGGCTGGCCTCATAACTATTCTACATCTTTAGATAATACTAACAGGAAAAATAACAAAAATAAAACTCTGGTGTTCTCACATTCTAAAATGAAACTTCAATAACTCTGGTTTTCAATAAATGATTGACAATATCATCTTCTTCAATTTCCTTTTAGATTGTATCATGAAGCACATCTTCATCTGCAGTATTATTCATTTAAAACCTCAATACATTAGATTTCATGTCAGATATAAAATGCAGAGCCAATAAAATATACCAAAAATATGCTTCTTTCAAAGAAAAGGAAAATATTATATTTTCTATTTCAATTTAGAAGAACTCAAAATAAAATAAAATAGATTTTAAGGGTTGATAATATAAAAGAATACATCAAATACATTCTAGTCTGTTGATTTTAATAATTCACAGTTTTCCCTTAGCTATCATTCAACTAATGTAATACCACTTTCAGAATAAAACATTATTTTATGTCTATTCACATTTACTATTTAATAGGACTTCCAAATTAATTTAATCAGCTGTATATGAAAAACCATAAAGTGATCTCTCTCCATATATATATACATATGTGTATATATATATACATATATATGTATATATATATATATATATATATATATAGAGAGAGAGAGAGAGAGAGAGAGAGAGAGTAAAGTTCAAAATTAGTTTAGTTCATCTAGTTTCTCTCTATAAAGTTGTTTTCTAAGACAAGGCAATTTCTTATTGAAGTAATAATATTTAGTCTGATTCTGTTCTTATCAATAAATTGACACTTTTAAGGACATATGAATTCACATTTAGTATCTGTAGGTATGAATAGGCTGATAATGTCAAATGATACTCTAGACACCTTCAAAATTTATTACCCAACTTAAAATGATTGCCATCAGACAATAAAATTATTTAAGTTTAACTGACTAGATACTGTTTCCCAGTATACATGTACCATTTGATTGTCTGTTAAACTATCTCAAGTCCCCCTTTTTATGAAGAAATACCCTATTCAGCTCTGTGAGACACATTTACCTACCACAAGTTTATAAGTTGAATTTATTCTCTATTAATTGTCTGAGAGTGTTTAGCTTCAACCTCTAAATTTATATGTGTGTAAATTATATGTCACCAACAATTTTTCCTAAGAGAAAATGATTTAGTAAGTAAGAATGTGCCTATAACATTTATTAAAAATGCATCTTGGACTGGCAGAGTGGCGCGTTGGTTGGGAGTTGGCTTGGGACGCCAGCTCTGAGCAGCAGGGCCCCGGTTCAGGTCCCACATGAGGGCCAGTGACGCTGCACACACACACAAAAAAAAAAAAGAAAAGAAAAGAAAAGAAGGAAGAAAAATGCATCTTATAGAGTAAACTGAAATATGTAACACATAGCAAAATTTAAAACTAGATCTTTAGCATAAAAAATGAAAAAAATCCTCTATATTAAAGTAACATGTATAATTTTGCAATTATCTATCAATATATTTGTATCAATCTATAAAAATAATTCAATAGAAGCTCAATGGAGAACTATTTCAACGTGTGTGAAGTAGTGTGGCCTGCAATTATGTTTAAAATATGCAAGTATTATTTGAAATCCATGTGAATATAATGAATCTTTTCATTTTTTTCCCTAATTCTTGCCATCTAACTCAAGATAATTTAGCATGAGAAAGAGGGAGCAAACATATGAACTCTAATTGGTATCTTACTTTATGGATATTTCTCTTTCACAAAATATAAAATATGAATATTCAAATGGCTTGAAAGGGACATCAACAATTTTGCTGCATTCTAAATTTTAGAATATTTTTAGGAACTGCTATTCTAATAAGTCACTGCAAGATATTTTCTAGTGTTGACACCAAGAAGAATATACCTGCCCAAAAAAGGCATCTTGTGGTTAATTGGGCTCAAATTCATAACCAGAGTCTAGCAGTCATTGTTTAAAGAAGCCCCTCACACATGCTGCATGGCAAGAAAAAGCCATAGACTGGGCTGCCAAGCCTCCTGCACTGTGCCCCTGCTGTTAATTTGACCTTCATAAGAGAGCTCCTAACACTGTATTTCAACCAATAAGACTGAGACTTGCCTTGTCCAATCAGGGCTGCATATCTATATCCTTATTTACATCTTTGTCAACCAATCAGAATGCCTCAACTCTATCCCCTGCATCCCCCTCTGTCTCAGTGGAGCACACTTTCATTTTCCACCAAAGACTGTGTTTCCCTGGCAGGAGCTGTAACAGTAAAGCTGTCCTGCTGGATCTGACCAGAACTGTCTGACTGGAAAGGAGTTGAGCTGCAACACCTAAGTGGAGGGGAGTGTATCTGTATTGCCAGTGTGGTAAATGGCAGAGCTGCAACACCAGGGCCGACTTTCCCCAGGGCTGCCACACAGCCATGCTGTTCGACAAGCATGGTGTATCATATCTGAGCTGTAACTCTATTGAGCTTACAGCTATGCTGTTCTACACCTGAACTGTATCATAATTGAGGTGTTCTAGCGCCGTACTATACCACAACTGAGTTGTTGTCAATGAACAAAGTCTCCCCCTTCACCACATACCAAATTGGGAACTCCTGTTGGCATTGAATTGGTATGGATGACCTTTGGTTGACGTTAGTCAATAGCTTGATCTGTGTCAATTCAAAAGCATGTAAAATATACATTTGTTAGGATTGGTACTAAGTTTTATGTCATTATTTTTAAAAAAAGACCATTTATTTCCATTACATTGGGTTGTCAGAAAAGTCATGATGTATTTTGTCTATGTTTTTCAAAGGTCATTTATTTATATAAAGAACAAAGATCAATCAATGATATATTGCCCGTTTTGTTCAATAATCTTTTTCCATCTTTCAGTGAGCTTCATAATTCCTCATTCATAGAAGGACCTGTCTTTATTTGCAAAAAGCTGAACAAGGTGCTGATTTACGGCCTCATCTGAATTAAATGTTATACCACTCAAGGAGTTTTGAAGAGAGCGAAATAAGTGGAAGTCTGATGGCGCAAGGTCAGGCGAGTATGGTGATTGTGGCAACACATCCCATGCAAGCTCCAATAATTTTTGATGGGTGATCAAACTTGTGTGTGGTCTTGCGTTGTCATGATGGAACACAATTACTTTACAATTAACAAGCTCTGGACGTTTCTGGATGATGGAATCATTCAAACTGTCCATTTGCCGACAGTACACATTTGAATTGATTGTTTGGTTCCTTGGTAGGAGCTTGAAAAACACGACACCTTTAAAATCCCACCACACTGAGAGCATAACCTTCCTCTGATGAATGTCTGCTTTTGATGTCGTTTGAGGTGAATTCATCATGTCGGGACCAAGACCGTTTGTGCACCACATTGTTGTAAACAATCCACTTCTCATCACCAGTTATGAGTTGCTTCAAAAAAGGATAGTTTTCCTCACATTTAATGAGCATATTGCAGATGTTTATACACACCATCAAATCTTTGAGTTCATGCGGAAACCAAAATCGAGCTTGCTTACATATTCCAGCTTCTTCAGGTAGTCGTGAATGCTTGAATGATGGATGTTCAATGTTTCTGCAATCCCTCGTGTCATGTAACGTGGGTTTGACTCAATTAATGTTTTTATTTTGTCATCATCAACCTTGGTGGGCTTCCCTGACTGAGGAGCGTCATTGAGATAAAAATCACCAGCACAGAGTTTCGTGAACCATCATTAGCACTGATTTTTTTGTAGAGCATTGTAACTGTAAACTGTATGCAACTCTTCACAAGCTTGGCGCGCGTTCTTCCCTTTATGGAAGTAAAACAGTAAAATATGGCAAAAATGCATAGTTTGGTTTTCCATCTTCAACTTGTTGTAAAATCTCCAAAACTCAATTTTTTCAAATCGCTCAATTTTTTTAAAAAAATGAAGCTAGAACTGTCAACTATCAAATGACATAACAATAACATGGATGCAAATGACTCTAGTACTTCCAAAAATGAACTAGCGCCATCTGTCACAATCATGCATCATTACTTTTCTGACAATCCAATATTATCTGTTATGGTTTTTTTGTTTTGTTTTTGTTTGTTTTATTTTGTTTTCTAAGAGATGGTGTTTATCCTTTTTTCACAAGTGGCTTTCAGTTATTGATTAGTTTCAAATGCATGACTCTTCCCTAAAACCATTTTGGCCAGTTTACACTTTTAGCTCACTGAATATTGAGCAAAGTTCAAAGTTACTTTAGTTCATCTACTTTCACCTTTGTTTTAAATCATACTTTGCAAATTAAACTACAAGCATCTTGCCTATAGAATATTTAAAATCTGTCTCCTGATCTTCACTTCCTACAATATAATTATGATTATGTCTTTTCCCTCCTCTTCTCCTTACTGAAACTCTCATTCTTTAAAATCCAGTATGCTGTACTTCTATAATAGTTTCTCTTCTCTTCCACCAGAAGAAATGAATATTTTCTTTTTTTTATATTTTCAAAATGTTATCAACATAATTCTATTTCATTCTGTTTTCACTAATGGAGGCTCACTTTGGAACTAAGGAGTACCACAGTCTTCAACATCTTAGATGACATGACAACCAAAAAAGAAAAGGCTACTATAAGACATAGAACTTAATTATACTTTTTTCAGCTTTGGGAAGATACAGCTAAGAAAATAATCATAAGATGAATAGTCTATAACTACACTACACAGCTGTGCATATTTACAAGCAAAAAAGTTAATGTTTGTTTGACTTTCATCTCAGCTTCTCATTTTAAGGAAGCAAACTAAAAATCTAAAATAAAAGTGTCTTGGAATATTGATATCCTACATTGATTCTGTGTGAGCCATTTTTCTTCTTATTTAAGGATTTTTCCATCTACCCAAAATAGAAAAGAGAAATTTGAAAGAAAATATAAGATTCATAATTAAAATGAAATATCCGACTTCAGGAATGGTAAGGTGAGGATATCTATTATATAAACTCACTCCTCAATAAAAGGAACAGAAACATTGGCAATTTTCTTCTCAAAGTAAACTTTTGCAGGACTCTGGAAATTAACCTAAGACTTGTCACAACTGAAGCAGTGTTTATTCAAGAAAAACTGCTGGACTGCCAAAAGAAAAACATAATCTGTCACATTGTATCTTGACAAACTCCCTCTCTTCCTGGTACTTTCATAAAACCAGTCGACTTGCAACCATGATAGTTGTATAAAAAATAGAAGCCTTCCAACTTTGAGAGAGAACACATAAGATTGGGAGTCCATCCACAGAGCATTCTGACTATTTGATATATGTAGCAACTTCCATTATAAAATTCATAAAAAAGAGTGCTGTTATTATTTTCCTCACTCTGAGGTCACTTTTCTTAGAGCATTTGCAAAAAGTGACTCATCAAACTGGCAAGAAAAAAATTGTTCATCATGTGCATAATTTCCTCGGTAAGATTAACAGTTGAATTTGCAGCAAAGATAATAGAGGCAGAAGGCAATAGGATGACATATACAAAGAAATAAAAGAAATAACATGTCAACCAAGAATTTATGTCCCCTAAAAATATTCTTCAAAAATTGATACTTTAAGGCATTCCCAGATTAAAAACAAGCAAAACCAAGAAAATATGTCTCTAGCCAACTGATTCTACAAGAAATACTAAAGGGAGTTCTTAAAGCTGAAATGAAAAGATTCTAGAAGGTAACTTGAATTTACATGAAGAAATTAGCAATTGATAAAATAAGTACATAGGTAATATAAAGTATAAAAACTATATATTTTATACTTTTAACTTACTTTCCTTCCAATATGATGTAAAGGATAATTGCATAAAGGAGTGATTATAAAGCTTTGTTGATGGACTTATACAAATATGCAATTTGTATGACAATGATAGCACACAGGAATAGTGGAGAAACAATGCCATAAGAGAATAAATTTCTGCATATTATTGAAATTAGGTTAATATTAATATTAAATAGATTGTTTTAATTGAAAATTCTAGTTTTAACCCCCAGGACAACATAGAAAATAACCGGAAAAGTATAATAAAGAAGTTAAAATGATTAATTCCTTAGGAAAAATATTTTAGCACAAAAAAGCAGTAATGAAAGAATACAGGGACAAAGATATGATATAATAAAAATAAATAGTAACATGACATATCAAATCCTCCCAAATCAATAATTTTATTAAATGAAAACGAATTAAATGTCTGACATTCAATTATGCATAGGACAACTATGTAAAAAGTTACTAAAAAATATAGAAGGATTGACGAACAGTATAACACAAACAAGTTCAACAATTTTTCAGGATACATGGTTGATATACAAATATTAATTGTATGTCTATGCAGTAGCAATAAACAATCAGAAAATAAAATTAAGAAAACTATTACATTGACAATAGCATTCAAATGAATAAAATATGTATAATTTAACAAAAGAAGTACAAGAGTTCTACACCAAAAATACAAAAATATATAATAATAATAAATTAGGGAAGATCCAAATAAATGGAAAGACATCCCATATTTGTGGATTGGAAGACTTAATATTATTCAGATAGCAATATTCACCAAATTAGTTTACAAATTCATCGCAATCCCTATTAAAATTCCAGCTGGCTTCTTTGTAGAAATTGACAAGCTGATCCTCAAATTCATATTGAAACACAAGGGATCCAGAATAATCAAAATAATCTTGAAACTTAAAAACAAAGTTTTCCAAATCTTCTATAATCGTGACAGTGAAATACTGGTATAAAAAGATACATATATAGGTTGAAAGAATGGGATTGAGAGTCTGAAATAAAACTTTACATTTATGGTGAGTTGATTTTTGACAAAGATGTCAGGACAAATGACTGAATGCTTTAGAGCATATATCCAAAGGAAATCAAAACACTAATTGGAAAAGATACCGCACCCACATGTTCATAGCACATTATTTACAATAGCCAAGACATGGAAACAGCCTAAGTTCCCATTGATTGATGAATGGATAAAGAAGTTAATATATATAATGGGATATTATTCATCCATAAAGAAATGAGGAAATCTTACCATTTGAAACATGAATGAATTTTGAAAGCATATGCTAAGTGAAGTAAGTCTGACAGAGAAAGACAAATGCTGTATGATCTCACTTACATGGGGAAGCTGAAAACAAAAACAAAATATACACCAAACTCATAGAAAAAGGGATCAGATTTGTGTTTACTTGAGGTAGGTGTGGGGGGAGGGAGGGTTGTAGGAAGGCGGTCAAAAGGTATAAACTTCCAGTTATCTGATAAATAAGCACAAAGGATGCAATGTACACCATGGTAACTATAGTTAACACTGCTGTATGATATATATATGGAAGTTGTTAAAAGAGTATACCCTGAGCTCATCACAAGGAGAATTTTTTAAATTCATTCTCATTCTCTCTAACAAGATGTGGGCTGTTAACTAAGCCTATTGTAGTAATAATTTCACAATATATGTAAATCAAGCCATCATGCTGCATACCTTAAACTAATACAGTGATGTATGTCAATTATTTCTCAATAAAACTGGACAGAATAGCCTTCTCCACAAATGGTATGGGCACAACTGCATTATCCACGTGCAAGAAAGTGCATTTGGACCTCTACCTCAAAATACACACAAAAATGAATTATAAATTAATCATAGATGTAAAAGTAGAGTTTAAAATATAAAGCTCTTAGAAGAAAACATAGAAATACATCTTAGTGTCTTTGAAGTAAGTGATGATCTTAGATATGATATCGAAAGCACAATTGACAAAGAAGAGAATAGAGATATTAGACTATATTAAATTAGATATGCTTTTGTTGCAAATGATACCATCACAAAAGTAAAAAGAAACCTCACAGAGTGGGAGAAAATATTTGCAAATAATATATCTGATGTATTGCATCTACAATACATAAAGAACTCTAAAAAATAATAAAATAAGGCAAATAACTAAATTTAAAAATCAGCAAATGATTTGAATAGATATGTCACCAAAGAAGGTATACAAATAGCCAATAATCACATGTAAATATTTTCAACATCTTCAGTCATTAGGAAAAGAGAAATCAATACCACAATGTAGTGTCACTTTATACTAACTAGTATGACTATTATAATAATAATAATAATAATAATAATAATAATAATTACAATAACAAGTATTGTCCAGGTTGTAGAGATATGGGAATCTTCACACACTACCACTAGGAATATAGCAAAGCCTCTTGGGAGAACTGTTGGGCGGTTTCTCAAAATGTGAAACATAGAGTTACCCTATGACCCAACATTTCCATTTGTAGTTGTATAACAAAGAATTATAAAAATATGTGTACACAAAAACTTATAAAGAAATGTTCCTAGCAGCATATTCATATAGTTAAAATGTAGACACAGCAGATGAATGGATAAGTTCAGCTGATAAATGGATAAAGAAAAATGTGTTATATCCATACATGGAATACTCACCACTGTTTGTCAGGGTTAATGCTGAATTAAACATACATTGAACAATGTGGGGAAACAGGAAGTCATTCTTCACACATTTTTGTTTGTTTGTTTTAACAAGCTGTATGCTGTAGGCAGTAACAGAAAGCAGCTTTATTTTTTCTAGCATTTTTTTCTTCCAATCCTATTTATTGACTAGTTGTTTCCCAAGATGCTACCTTCTTCTCACATGGAATTTTATATGTACTATGCAACTTTTAAAGTCCCTCTTATATTAAAAATGATTGCAGATATTCTAATTATTATACAATACTAAAATTATATTAAACTTTACTTCCTTCCTGGGGCTCAAAAGTTCACAGAGAATGGGATGATGAGGTGGCAGGGAATGACCATGATCTGCTATATGGTTCCTTGATCTATCTGCTCCCCACTTGCTGTATGCCAAACTGGGGCCCTTCAGGATGAGTGGCAGATGGAGGAGAGATACAATGCAGAACAATATGGCAGCACTGCCATTTGCTTTATGTTCTACTTATCCTCTCAATATCTTCTCACTACCTCCTTAGGCAGTAAGTCACAAGAAATTGCTCTTTCATTTGTAATCTCTCTTTTTTGGTTTGTGATCTTGGGGATTACCTTTATAATAGAATATGATTTCACTTTTTAATTTTATCTTTACTATACTTTCTTC
Organism: Hipposideros armiger; assembly: GCF_001890085.2. NCBI lineage: Eukaryota > Metazoa > Chordata > Mammalia > Chiroptera > Hipposideridae > Hipposideros > Hipposideros armiger. The sequence goes on from NW_017732536.1 coordinate 278,367, forward strand.
CCTGTTTGGGGGACTTGGATAAAATTGAAATGAAAGGAATCCAATTTTAACATCCTGAATAAAAATTTTTTACAATATAAAATACATAGCCCCTACACACACACCTATCCCACATACACACACACATACACACACACACACACACACACACACACACTGATAGTGCTCCTATTATTCATCTATCAGTACAGTAACCATCACAAGCTTAAAGTTTAAAAATGGCCTAAGATTCTGAAAAAAAAAAAAAGAGGCAAAACAAAAATGGAAAATCAATGCCAATGTATTTAGGATGCTGTTGACTGTACTGTGAGGCAAAGACCACATGAAGACTCAATAATGGTTATATTAATATGATGTGGAAACCATGTGAAGTAACTACTCATCAATAAAGTAAAACTATCTGAGGGAAAACAATGGCAACACAAACAATAAAAGCGCTTAATTAAAAACCAAGAAGCAGGGTGATAAAGCTCTAGGAATATTCAAAAGAATGTAGACATTTATTCCTTTTACTATACCCTTCCCACTTTTTGCCTCTCAACTTCCATAACAGTAGCAGTTATATCTAGGCTTTAATTTGGTATATATGAATGAATGCATGTGATTAGCAACAACACTATACAGCTAAAATAATCTGTGTCTCCTTTTAATTCTAAAAATCCACTGACTGACATGAACAATAGCCACAGAGAAAAATCAATTGACCTACGGAACCCTGCACCCAGGATCTACATTGTGAATTCTGTGTAGTGTGTGTCATTTCAAATGAAGTCTGTCTGATTAGGTGATTCATGACCTCCATTTACAATTTAGGAGGCAGTGCCTGGAATATGTGAAAGGTTATGCTTCGTCTCTAATTTGTGGCTATGCAAAGTGAAAGTCATTGTTTGTTTTTTTCTCCAAGCAAAAGAAGTTATTAGACAAACTACAATTATCACAATGCCTATTATTAATGATATAAACAATACATGATCCTAGAATGATTCACAGCATATTAGCTTTGTTTAATTCTGATTATGTGGGAAGAAATTTTAAGTAGAACCCAAAAAGTTGGAAAACTGACAGGCATGAAGGAGTTAGGAGCTTTTAGGTCATTGTGCCAAGATGATTCATACAGGAAAAAGAAACACTCCCTTTAGTTATATAGAGGAAGGCCAATGCAAATATGTAAGTAAAATATCAATTCATAAAATTTTGACATGAAGTTACTTGGCCATTGATATACTATTCTGATCATATCTTTGGCAGTGTTCATTCCTTTTAAAAATAATTGTTATACCAAAATATTTATTAACTATATATAATAAAATTTGATATCTGTATAATAAATTGAACATTATATATATATATATATATATATATATATATAAATGTATCTATGCGTAATGAAATTTCAATATTAAATATATAAATGCTATTTTCATTTTTCCAAGTTTCCAAACAGAAAAGTTAAAACAGAAATCCTGGAAAGCCCAAACTGAATCTGAATATGAAAGAAAGAATTGAATATTAAAAGAAAACCATTACAACATGATGTTTTAGTGGATTAAAGAAAGTTTAGTTTTGGAGTCAAACCTTCTCAAGTTTGAATTCAAACCCACATACTGTATAACAGTGGGAAAATTAACCTGACTCTCAAGTTATTCATCAATTAAACTAATATTAGAATTCAAACCTCATAAAGTTATTGTGAGGAATACACATGTAAACTTTCTAAAATGCATACAAAAGCTCAAAGCATTTAATAAATACTAAGCACTGCATAAATTTTATTTACTACCATTATTATGGAGTTTTATTTTCTTTTGTTTCTAATTAGAATCAAACCAAGCGAACATGCCATGATAAAGACACTAAATGCTTATGTGTGTGAGTGTTGCATTTTGCTAGGCATGTGTTCAATACTGTAGAATTTTATTAAACTAGTAAAGCATATTTAAAAGAACATATTTCAAGTGTAAAGTCATGCATTCATTTTTCAATATGATTTTTTAAAATATCTTGCATACATTAGGCATAATGTGAGGTATTGGGGATAAAATAGTTATTAAAATATAGTCCTTACCACAATAGAGTTTATAATCTGGGGTAGGAGGAATATTAATTATACAACAAAAATTATGTAAATTTGCTAGTGTGATAAAAGCACTTAATTGAAACTTCATTATACTACATAAATGATGAAATATTTGACCACGTTAGGGAGGTCAGAAGGGCTTCTGGGAAGATACTAGTTAAAATATCATTTTAAGGGCCGGCAGAGTGGCGCGATGGCTAAGAACTGGCTTGGGACGCCAGAGGGCCCCGGTTTGGATCCCACATATGAGGGCCAGTGACACTGCCCTCCACAGCTAAGATGCTGAACAACAGCTCTACCTGGAGCTGGGCTGCCGTGAGTCGCCACGACTGCGTAGGCTGTGGCCCCTGTGGCAGTGGGTTGCCATGGGCTACCGTATGTAGCCAGCAGCCAGCATGAGTGGCCAAGAGCCGTAGTGAGTGGCCATCCAGAAGCCGATGACTGATCTGCCTCGCCCGGGAAGAGCGCAATGATGGTGCCAACTTGGGCCAGTGAAGCAACGTCCTCCACAACTAGACTGAAGAACAAAACGACAGCAACTTATCTGTTCCCCTTACCCCAATTCCCCACCACTGTTCCCATCCCTCTAATTCCCCAATTTTAAAAAAAAATCTAAAAAAATATATATATCATTTTAAATACTTATAGTTAAATAATTAGTGCTCAACATATGGCAAAGCTGTAAAATAAGGAGTATGAAAAAAATTAACTAATAATATCTAAGGACATTTCAGTTTAATTTGGAAGGTGAAATAAAATAAATCAAAGTATTCTTTGCAAGTATAAATTAATATATACAGATAAACATACCTGGATAAGGCTTTTAGATGACAAAATCCGTTCTCTTTCTCTTTCTAACAGGGTTATTTTTTTGAAGAACCTTCAATATGTTCACTTCTCATACAACATAATTATTTTCAAATTGAAGTACTGCTTGGGCGCTCTGTGAAATAAAATTGAATGATTATATCTTATCCAGAATTTTTGGTAAAGAACACTTTCGAATGTAATTTCATTTAAGGGAAGTGAGGAAATTACACAAATAACCTGTGAGAAACGTTACCTGTGTAATTATTTGCCTTCCTAATGTAGAAATGTGTAGCTCTAAACGGGAGTATAATGAGATAAATCATAAAATCAAAAAGCATGCTGAGTTGCATACTACATTGTACTGGTAATCAAGGGTGTATTGCAAAGTATTTCTGTCTAGTGAAGATAAGCAAGTACTTTTTCTATCTCTGAAGGACAACAATTCTGTTTTAGAGAGAGAGAGCTTGGGTTTTGAATTCAAGACCTAATGGAATGTGATGCATTCTTTACTTTTAAGCTTCCTTCATATGGAGACTTCAAAAATTGATAATGCTTCTTAACTTTCTGAATAACATTCTGCATTTATATCAAGGAAATCGTCCCTGATAAATGCTTACATGCCTCATGAATATATGCAACAAATATATTAAAAGATACTTGTAAAGGTGGAATAAGAACATAAATATAACTCTTCTCACTCTTCAAAGTCCAAGTTACCTAAAATGGGTGGTTTATGTGATTAACTAGTAAGTAGGCTGACAGATGTGCTGTATTTTGTCACTAGGGATTAAGAATCTTTGGTTAGTCACCAAGGTAGCAACATGGGTTGCTCCTGTCTTTGCTCCCTCTGACAAGATGAACTAACAGCTATTCAAAAGCAATTCACCACTAACAGAATTCTAGGACTCAGAGTGAGACTGAAGAACCCCCTGTAGCACAGAGACCCAGACTGACCACACTAGAGGGTATGAGAAGCAGTTGCATTTTGATCACATTTGCTACTGCCCAGGCCAGCACAGTCCCATGAGGAGAGATCTTTCAGGGGCCTCTGGTTCCCGCAATGGGGAAAGAGAACTTGGGTAGAAGGAAAACCAGCATCCCCCGCATTGTGGGTCACTTTATGGGAACCCCTACTCTGATCTTCAGCTGCGGAGATTGTAGGGGAATTTGTGGGGCTCAACCACTGGGAATCTGACTGATGGAGAGGTGGGTAGGGGCTCGTAAACACCAGCACACAGATCTTGGCAGAGCAAGTTCTTACCTTCAGTGTCCAAGTAGTAATCCAAACCAATATTGTTGCTCATCTGCAGAACAAAGTCGGAGACACACTCTAACTAGGGAACTCGGTAGGGTACAGATCTGCCTGATCCAGATCCTCAAACCAGGAGCTTTATTGGCCATAGAATCCAGTTTGCCACTCCCAGCAAAGGAGCTGAACCAGAGCCTGCTGTGGAGAGTGTCTTCCAGCCCCATCTGAACAGAATGGCTGGTGACAACTCCTGGAAGCAGTGTGTCCCAGCACTGCTCAAGCCAAGAGGAAGGTAGGTGGAGTTGATAGCTCCCAGAGCAAAGAAACTACCAGGCAGAGCATTTCTGCGCAATGCACAGGCAGGGGGATTAATTCATAGCCAACACTTGGAGTAGCTCCTGGCCCCTGCCAACCAGAAAGCCTGTTTGGGAATTGAGAGAAGCCTGGAGCAGCACCTCCTGCCACAGGCTAAGGGAGCTGCAACGTAGTACAAGGGGCTGACAACTCCTGGTGGCTGTGTGGCCCAGCAGCACTCCAGCAGAGAGGTGGGCAGTCAGGCAATAGTTTGCAGAGCAAAGACAGCGGCCTTGTTTGGTCAGGGAGTTTGGAGTGTGGGTCAGCTTGAGTTAAGACAGCCAAGAGCTTATCAGCTGTAGAGCTGCTTCTCCCATGGCAGAGCACATGGGGAACTGCATAATGCATGCACAGTGGCACTTACACAAAGAGGAACGGCCATCCCCCTCCTCCCTCTCCCCCTCCCCACTGTCTGCAGAGCAAAACTGGTGGCCTCACCTTACCGGGAATTCAATGCACACTCTGGCCTGATTTGGGTCCCCAAACAATGAGATATACAGGCCCTAGGTACTGTTCTGCTGCCCTGCCATTGCAGGAAAGTTATTCATATCTCTATTTGCTACTGAATACAGCACCTAGTCCCAACCTTTTTAAATAAGCCTGACTAGGGAATTCAGGCAACCACACATCTCATTCTACTGTCTCACTTATGTACGGAACTAAGACAGCACTCCTATCCAACTGTTCTCAGCCAGGGGCTTACTCCCTCATCATCGTCCTTCAAGCTAGAACAGTTGCCACACCCAAAAATAGACCATAATAGCCAGTCCCAAAGACATTACCAGCAGACACATCCAGAAACCCAAAGTCAGCTGACTGATGAAGCACTATCCTCTGACAATGCAAACCTTTAAAATCTAGAAGAGAAATTTAATTACTCAAATGAGCAGATACCAACATAAGGAATCAAGGATCATAAAATATCAGGTAATTATGCCACCACTAAAGGAAACTAACAAAATGCTAAGAATTGACCCTAAAGAAATGGAAACTTATGACCTGTCAGACAAAGAATTCAGAATAAGCCTCTGAAGGAAGTTTAGTGAACTAGAAAAATACCACAGACAGACCAGTAACCAAAATTAGAAAAAAACAATGCATGAACAAAACAAGAAGTTTAATAAGGATATAGCAACCATCAGAAAGAAGGAAGGAAGGAAAGAAAGAAAGAAAGAAAGAAAGAAAGAAAGAAAGAAAGAAAGAAAGAAAGAAAGAAAGAAAAAGAAAGAAAGAAAAGGAAGTGAGGGAGGGAGAGAGGAAGGAAGGAAGGAAGGAATCTTAAATTTGAAAAATACAAACATTGAACTGAAGATTTAAATAGAGAGTTTCAAAAGTAGATTCAACCATACAGAAGAAAGAATCAGCAAGCTGGAAAATAGGACATTGGAAATTACCCAGTCAGAGGGGTAAAAAGAAAAAGAATGAAAAGTGAAGAAATCCTATGGGTATTATAGGACACAATGAAAAGAAAGAGAAAGGGGCAGGAAGTATATTAAAACAACAATAACAAAACTTCCCAAACCTGGAGAGAGAAGTGGACATCCAGATTCATGAGGCCCAAAGGATTCCAAATAGGTTGACACTTAATAGGGCTTCACTTAGACACATTGTTAACACATTTTCTAAAGTCAAAGAAAGAGTTTTAAGAGCCACAAGGAAAAAGAGACAAGTTACATTCAAGGGAATTCCCATAAGACTGTCAGTGGCTTTTTCAACATAAACTTTTCAACCTACCAGAGAATGGGATGACATATTCAAAATATTAAAATAAAATAACTGTCAACCAATAATTCTATATCTAAAAAAGCTGTCCTTCAGAAACAAAGAAGGGATAGACTTTCCTGAACAAAGAAAAGCTGAGGGAGTTCATTACTACCAGACCTGCCTTTTAAGAAATGTTAAATGGAGTTCTTTAAGTGGAAGTAACAGAACAATAATTAACAGCTTAAAAACATAAAAAAGTATTGTAACCCTCACAGTTAGTGGTAAATATAGAGTCATAGCTAAATTCTGCAATCTGGTAATACAGTGCATAATTTACTTACAACCCAAATTTAAAAGTTAAAAATGAACATAGTAAAAATAATAATAACTACAATAATCTACTAGTTACCTGATATAAAAAACATGTAAATTGTAACAGCAATAACCAGGCATGAGGGCGGAAAAGGACTAAAAGTGTAAAGTTTATGAATTCTATTGGTGTTAAGTGGTTATAAGTTTAAGGTGTTCAAAAGGTACAAACTTCCAGGTATAAGATAAATAAGTAGTAGGGCTATACTGTACAACATGATGACTGCAGCTAAACTGCTGTGTGATATATAGGAAAGTTAAGAGAAGCAGACCCTAAGATTTCTCATTTTTTCCTGTTTTTATTGTCTCTATATGAGAATATTTTTGTTAGTTGAACATATTGCCATAATCATTTCATAATATATGTAAGTTAAACCATCATGCTGTACTCCTTAAACTTATATAGTGATTATGTGAATTGTTTCTCAATAAAGCTGGAAAAAATAAAGATGAGAGAAGTTTAGGAAAGAAAAAAAAATCTGATGAAAATTATAAGGATCTGAAAAAGTTGATAAAATAATGTGTTGCCTGAAAAATTAATTTGTTTATTATCCATATTTAATAGTTCCAATAAAATTCTTTTTAAAGGGAAAAAATAATCTTTGGTCAAAATAATGAAGGTGAATTGTGACTACAAACTCTTTTGGCCAAATCTTACCAGCAACTTTGTGGTGATATCTCTATTATCCCACAATCAGTACATAGCTGGTAAAAACACACAAAGACATTTGAGCTAAATGGGAAAAAAAATGATGATCTTCCCTCTTTCCTTTTTTTTTTTTAAAGATTTTTATTGGGAAATTGGAGGATGGGAACAGTGCTGGGGAATTGGGGGAAGGGGAACAGACAAGTTGCTGTCCTTTTGTTCTTCAGTCTAGTTGTGGAGGACGTTGCTTCACTGGCCCAAGTTGGCACCATCATTGCGCTCTTCCTGGGCGAGGCAGATCAGTCGCCAGCTTCTGGACGGCTGCTCACTGCAGCTGCTGGCCGCTCGCTCATGCTGGCTGCTGTCTACACACGGTAGCCCATGGCAACCCACTGCCACAGGGGCTGCAGCCTACGCCGTGTCGCCGGTGACGCACTGCAGCCCAGCTCCAGGTTGAGCTGTTGTTCAGCATCTTAGCTGTGGAGGGCAGTGTCACTGGCCCTCACATGTGGGATCCGAACCAGGGCCCTCTGGCGTCCCAAGCCAGCTCTTACCCAACGTGCCACTCGGCCGGCCCTCCTTCTTTCCTTTTATAAAAACCTCTTCTGAGGTGTTGGTGGGTGTAAAGGATAAAATGCTTTATTAGTAAGTTGGAAGCAGAAGAAGTATTACCTCAAGCAGGATTTACATATTAAGAAGTTCCTCAAACTTTATTAAAATAATGGACTAATTCTGGAATTTTAAGTTTAAATAGAAATGAGAAATAGAAACTGAATTCTTAAGACAATATGTCTTTCCAGTTTTTGTTTGTTTGTTTGTTTTTCTTTGGATTTAAAGGTAGACGTAGGATGCCTCTATTCCACATCTAAGTTTGGAATCTAGTAAGAGGTAGAAATAGGAATCAGGCAAAAGGAAATGTGTCATCTTTTTTATTTCCTACACTCCAGTTTGGAAAATATGGTTTCAGGCTATTAACCAAGTTGACTTGGGACAAGCTACCTGAGGAAATGTTTGAGTTTCCAGAGGAAATATAGAAGGAGACTTCCCTCACAATTGCCCAAGGGAAAGGAAACACAAAGAAACTAAATCTCTATACTGTAATTACATCTCATCAGCACTAAATATGAGTCAATGTTTACCCTTCACCAATTGAGTCATTCAGGAGTAATCTTCCTCAATGGAGAGGAGTAAGAAATGGACAATTGGCAAGGAAAACTTTTATTAAATACATCCTCAAGAAAATCAACCTAAGTCCATATCCCTCTCCTTTTGTTAGTCTCTAATTGGTATTTTCACATCCACTCTGGCCTTTTTTATGTATAAAGTTATTTCTTCATAATTATTTTATTTTGGAATAATTTTAGATTTACAGAAAAGTTGAGAGCTCCTCAATATCCTTCAGCCAAATTTCCCTAATTTTAACATCCTACAGAATGGTACATTTGACTAAATTAAGAAATTAACATTAGCACCATATGGTTAACTAAACAAAGACTTTATTCAGTTTTCACTGTTTTTCACTAATATCCTGTCATTCCAGGATCCAATACTGTTTTCAAATGTATTGTTATTCAGGCATGATGAGACCTACAAATCAGGAGATAATTGTCATTGAAAAGAGTTTGTTACTCATCATTTTGCAGAGACACAGGCACAGCACACCAGACAAGATTACATGGGGAAGCTTCGGTGTTGGTCAGGAAGCAGACAGAACTAGGAAGTAGGGAAACACGTGGACAAGAGTCCTCATTTTAGTATTGAAAGGCAGGAGTGGGGGAGCCAGTGTAAGCGGGCTAAGCAGGTTTAGGATTCGATAGTTTGAATAATTTGATTGGGCTCTGAGGTGGAGGGGCTGTTTCCATTTGTCTGGTACCTGGCCCTTGGGTGATTAGGACAGGGGAAGAGTGGTCCCAGTGGGAGAACCTGAGAAAGAAAGTGGTTGGGATATGTGCTTCCAGATGGTTGGAAAGGCACAGGCCTGGGTGAATTGTTTAATATCTCTAAGAATTAGCTAACTCTGGAAGGAACAGCCCCTCTCATGTCAGCAGGGCCCCAAGATGTCCAAGTATCAGAATAAAAAGACATACTTACTATAAATGCAGACAGCAGATTTCACTTAGCTCTCTTACTACTTTTCACATAGCAGTTAGAGTAATATGCAACATGGTCTAAAAGTCACTCTTTGATCTAGAATCTGTGATCTGCCTTCTTCGTGAGACTTACCTTGTACCCTTTTCCTCTGTTTTCTTCTGGACTTCAGCCACACTGGCCATGTTTAACCACCATGAAAATACTTCTTTTTTTTTTCCCCCTAATTCAGAATATTCGTAAATAAAGTGATTTCTGCTTCCATGTACATTCTCTCTCTCTCTCTCCCACCCTCCTCTCTCTCATGAACACACACATATAGCCATACATCAGGTTAACTTCTACAGTCTGTCTGCTACCAGCTTAAATGTTGATTCTACAAAATAATGAAAATAATCACAAATAAATTCAAAATTACTTCTAAATGCTTAGGATTGATTTGGATTGAAATATTCACAAGGATGGTCCATAGAGGATGCTGTAGCTCTTGATGTTGCCCTTATACCAGGATATACGGAATGCCAAATGTTCCCCATTTTATGATGTGATCTTTAATCACCCAGGTATGGTTGTAACCTTTAGATTTTTCATTGTAAAGGTAGTTGTTTTCTTCCTTTACAATTAGCAAGTAAAGTAATGATGATACTATAGAACCCTGAAATTAGCCAGTCTTCATCACTTTTTCAAATTCTAGTTTTTAGCATCCAAGGACGATTCTTGCCTAAATCATTAATTATTTCAGAGGCATTACAAGGAAGATGTTAAAATATCATTTTTTAAATAAGTATTACCTGGCATTCTCCTGTTTAAAAGAAGAAGAAGGTGGAGGAAGAAGAAGGAAAGGGACAGGGAAATGGAGGAGTTGAGGAAGAGGGAGAACAGGAAGGCAGAAGGACAGGAAGAGGGGAGAACAAGGCTCTTTCTTCAAGTGGGATTAAATTACAGTTTCTTCCAACAAAGCAGGCTAAATACTTACAGGCGTATTTCTTCCCATTTAATTACCAAATTTCACTGTAAGAACTTGGTATATAGTGATCTTCCGAGGGTGGTGAATTACTTCTGTCTTTTTCTCTCATAAAAAGAATTCATAGATTTTTATTTACTTAATATTTTATATTCACTTATAATCAGTACTGTATTTGATATATATATTATCATGTTGTCCCGCATTTGCCAAGGAAGTTTATCATTCTTTAAAAGTTTTAATGCCTTGAAGAATGATAATACCTTTGGCTTGGATCATAGTGACTTATTCAATGTTAAGAATTTATTTGTGATATATATCTTGAATGTCTTGGAGGTATTTGCAGTAGCAGGTTCTCATTTTATATCTTTTAACTTCTAAATGCGAAAAACACAAGTTTTTGTTTTTTTTAAAGATAAATTTTCTTTGCCACCCTTAAAAATGATGCCCATTCATTATGTTCATGGACGCACAGCTAGAAGGAATGATTAAAATGAACTGATTTTAATGACCCATATCCTGCCTGCAAATTACCATTTTTCCTCAAAGATTCATTGTGTAAGTTTCTTTTTTCATTTTAATCTTTACAAACACTAAGAATGATTCTTAATTTTATGTACTAAGTCAGCATTAATTTTCTATTTTATAACTCTGCAATTGGACACATCAATGAATACTTAAATTTCAAAGGTGTGCTTTCTAAACAATTTATTTTTTTAAAGTAATTTATATACATATGATCTTTTCCAGGAAAAACACAAAAGCTTTTCCCCTGAGGGTTGTAGAAGCAGAAAAGATGGCAGCATACAATTTTCACAAATGAACTTTTAATAAGAATATACTGCCAAATCGCAACGATTTATATGCAATTGTAAAATATAAATACTTAATGTGGTTTTTAAGGCACAGACTTGTATTGAATCAGTCACCTCCATAAGTCATGGGTGTTGATGTTTTAAAACATTATTGATTTGCTCAAGAGAAAGGTATCTTGGGTCCATAATTTTTCTCATTATGAAGCACTAAGTAGCTAGAGGCTTTTAAAATAGTTGTTCAGTTTAAGAGAATCTATTTTTAAAAGATTAGCTTTGAACTTCTCTTCCAGTGCATATGTTAACAATCTCTAAGACCATTTGGAATATAGTTGAAAATACGCTTTTTATTTAGCCAGCCTTTATTAAATTGGTTCTTGTGTGTTTTGATGATGGTTGGCAAAGTTGTGTCACTCGGGACACTAAAATAATGTGGCCATATTAATACCACCATACACCATATTTTTGTAGCCTCAGCTACAAAGAATTTAGCAAACATACTTCCAAGCTGATGCTGTGTCATCACTGCATTGCCATGTAGGGTTGTCATTTTCTTTTTTTCTCATTCATCATTGATCTCACTTTTCCCTCCTCCTCTACCACTTCATTAACTACTTTCATATTATTAAAAGCATTGCAATCACTGTAGGGAAAATGTGACAAATCGTAAGTAACAACTCCCACTACAGGGGATCTGCATTTATCACTGGCAGTGCATAATCTGCTTAATGATTGTCTATTTTATGATCCATATTATTTAAGATTCTGTACCAGATAGTTTGTTATGGGTTGAATTGATGCCCTTCCCCCCAAAACAAATACTATGTTGAAGTTTTAATCCAAAGTTCCTCAGAATGTGAGCTTATTTGGAAATAAGGTTGATACAGATGTGATTAGTTAAGGAGAGGATACACTGGAATAGGATGAGTGCCTACTCCAAAACGACTGGTGTCTTCACAAAAGGGGAAAATTTTGGATACAGCGTGGAGGCCGGTTGTTTGTAAGCTAAGAAGACCTGGAACAGATCCTTCCCTCACAGCACTCAGCAGGACCCAAACCTGCCAACACCTTGATTTCAGACTCCAGAACTCTAATACAATAAATTCCAGTTCTTTAACCATCCAGTTTGTGGTACTTTGTTACAACAGACCTAGCAACCTAATACACAATATTATTGTATTTTTATAAGGGTGGCTAAAAATATAAGTTAATATGCTATAATATTTTTAAAGAAGTACGCAAGGAAAAATATTTTTTTCTTTTTTATATTTTAATTTTTATAAATTTATTAGAGTGACATTGGTTAATAAAATTATATAGGTTTCAAGTGTACATTTCTATAATACATCATTTGTATATTGCTTTTGTGTTCACCACCCAGAATCTGTTCTCCTTCCATCACCACATGTTTGACCCCATTTACCCTCTTGTATCTCTCCCCATCTTTCCTTTCCCTCTGATAACCACTAGACTGTTGTCTGCGTCTATCAGTTTTTGTTTGTTTACCTTGTTTGTTAGTTGCTTTCAGTTTTATATTCCACATATGAGTGAAATTATATGGTTCTTAACTTTTTCTGTCTGGCTCATTTCACTTAGCATGATAATCTCAAGATCCATCCATGTTGTGGCAAATGGCAGTCTTCCTTCCTTTCTTCCTTTCTTCCTTTCTTCCTTCCTTCCTTCCTTCCTTCCTTCCTTCCTTCCTTCCTTCCTTCCTTCCTTC
>NW_017732536.1:292952-296581 GCF_001890085.2 Hipposideros armiger
GTTTAATGATTTATCACCTTTCTAATTTTTTCTCTGTAAGGAAAAGATAAGACATTTCTATTTATTAAATGCTATATAACTCTATTCATCAAAATTAAAATAAACAATTTTTCTATTCACTTTGTTTCCTAAATGGAATTTTATATTTGCTCCCTCTCTTATGCCTTCCTTTTCTCAGGATCCTAGTTTTGAGCAGATAAGTGATAAAAATAAGACTAATTTATTAATATGTGTTCCAGTCACAGTTTGGTCAGGAAAACAGATATGCACTAGGTGTTTTAAAAAAGAGAATTTAATATAAAGAATTACTTCGGTAGTTTTAGAAAATTAACAAAGGAAAAGTAAGGAAAGGGAAGCAAAGAAAATGAAAAGAAAAACTAAAGCAGCATACAGATAAATGCAGGAAACACCGAAACCCCTAGGATTAGAGCAGGGCTCAGCAAACTGTGACCAGTGGGTCAAAGCCCGTTGGCCACCTAATTATTAACCAAGGTGATGTTCGAGATAGCTCTGAATTGTCTGAATCTATTAAATATGTTTTACTTGTTCTCTGCTCTCATTCTAGGCCATATATTTATTCTCATATACAAATATTGGCACTTTAAGGATTACTAGGATTCACAGCAGTCTCTTTCTTTTATTCAGAGTAAAGATGTATTTGGTTTGCAAATAGCCTCTTTGCATATGTGCACTATTAGAATGGTAGCAAACTTAAGTCAATGCTGACTGCCCCTGTGTTAGGAACAAACTATCCCTATTTCCTCCTCTCCTCAAGTCATTCATGTGGGTCAATCAAATGAAGCATTGATCATTATCTTAACCCAGGGATTTACTTTTAGAGATGTAGTGCAGAATAACAAATAGTGGAGCCAATCACCGATTCTCTGTACCCACCGTCCTGAGTCATAAATTAACATAGATTCATGGTCTTGTTCTCTATATGTCACTTGGATGGATAAGATATATAATGGATACAATCATAGTAAGTGTTATTAAATTACTAGTTGACTTCTGCATATATGTTTTCAGGGAAAATTTTAAAAAGTCAAGTCAAATCATAGAGCACAATCCAGATTAGCAGAAAGTATAGATTGTAAGGACCAGGACTCCATCATATAGGTTCACTCTGACTCGTGTCTGAACTGGAGACCTGGTTCGCCATCAGTGGTTCTGTAAGAGGAGGGGTTTGTTTTTCATTGGGTAATATGCTTCAGTCCTACTGAATACAGACCCCTCTGAAATAAACTGATTACTTTTTGGAAAATTTTACACTATTTGAATCTTACATGCATTGTAGTAAAGTAAATTTCTTGGTAAAGGAGCAAAAACAGACATTATGTTAATAAGAGTTACAATGTAAAAGTTACATTAGTTGGAAAATCTAACAAGAACAACAACAAAATGGTTAAGAGGCATGTATTTGTTTTCTAGGGCTGCCATAACAAAATGCCATAGACTGGGTGGCTTAAAAACAACAAAAACAACAACAACAACAAAACCCAAAAAACAGAACTTTATTTTATCACAATTTTGAACACTGGAAATCCATGACCCAGGTGCTTGACAGGTTGGTGTCTGATAAGATCAAACAAAGATTCTCTCATTGACCAAATTCTACTCAGACTTCCCTGAACTCTCAGGCCCTACCTTTGAACTTCCATGTTCAATTCATCTCTATATTGTCCAGTATTAACAAAAATCTTAATTCAGTTTAACCAGAACTTCCCCTCCCCCACCAATATCTGATCACCCTCAATATCCAATCAGATTTCTTATCCTTAACCACACTCCAGGTGATGTCTGATTACCCTGGTCTGTCTTCAGCAAGAATCTTGTTATGTCAGCTTAGCCCAAATCCTCCTGACCCCTGATGTTTCCTCTTAGTATTTTCCATCCACTGGCTCCCACCACTTGTGTATGCTGTATTTGGAGTTGAGCCCAATCTCTCTCCCTCACTGCAAAACTCCATTACAGTGGTCCCTACACCTATGGCAATAGTCTCCCCTGTAACCCTGTAACAAAGTCTGCCTTCCCATTTTGAACAAATGTCATGAATAATTTTTTTCTTTAATAGGGCTCACTTCTTGAGTTTTAAACTGCCTCCTTCCCTGTGTGCTCACATGGCTACTTTGTGCATGTGTGNTAAGGGAAGTAAAAGGAAAAATAAATGAAAGGCACTATAACAAACTAAAAAGCTTCTGAACAGCAAAAGAAACCATCAACAAAACAAAGAGGCAACCAACTGAATGGGAGGAGATATTTGTAAACAACACCTCTGATAAAGGGCCAATATCCAAAATATGCAAAAACTCATACAACTCAACAAAAACAAAATAATCCATTTAAAAATGGTTAGAGGACCTGAACAGACACTTATCTCAAGAAGACATATAAATGGCCAATAGATGTCTGAAAAAAATGCTCAATTTCACTAGCTAGTAGGGAAATGCAAACCAAAACGAGATATCATCTCACACCTGTTAAAATGGCTATCATCAACAAACAAGTAATAACAAGTGTTGGAGAGGTTCTAGGAAAAAAAGGAACCCTCATACACTGCTGGTGGGACTGTAAATTGGTACAGTCACTGTGGAAAACAGTATGTAGGTTCCTCCAAAAATTAAGAATAGAATTACTATATGACCCAGCAATCCCTCTTCTGGGTATCCACCCCAAAAATCTGAAAATATTTATCTGTAAAGATATATGTACAGCTGTGTTAATTGCAGCATTATTCATGGTGGACAAGACATGGAAACAACCAAAGTGTCCTTTGTTAGAAGATTGGACAAAGAAGATGTGATACATATATACAATAGAATATTACTCAGCCATAAGAAAAGAATGTTATTTTCTATTCAGCCTAACAGAGAGCATAATATACTAGTTTGGAACATAGGGACTCCAATTTGGATTGACACTTGCCTATATGACTTATCTAGTTTTATTTTATTATAGACTATAGCCATAGATGTCTCCACATCATTTAGTCCAGTAGTGCTTTGAAGTATCTGAAACTAAATTGGCTGACATTTTCCCACGCTGAGAGAAAGTGTGTATATTGTGTACAGGAAAATCTCTCTGTAGTTTCAGAAGCATTATCTTGAGATAAAATATAGAACTGCCAACTCAATGGATCATCTTAGCAAGCTTTTTTAACACTATGCCCATGGCTTTCCAGGAGCTTGAAAGCTGGTGGATATTTATCTTCTTTACATGATTGACCAATGTAATTAAATGGAAGTAATGTCATGTCCATTGTATTAGGTAGAATGTTAAATCAATATTACACTGTCAATTCACTTGATTCGTAAGGTGACAAAAAACTTAGCTTTATGACATCAATATTGGGGCTTTTGCTTTTACTTGAACTCTATAATGCAGATTTTTACCCAATTACTTAAACTTGCATTGGCAAAGTATGTTAGAAATATGCCAGTGTCACATTTTAAAATAATCTTGTAAATAATAACCTACTACTCAAATTCAAGGCAGATATATAGTTGTGACCCTTTATATTTCTATGAACAAAACATATACATTAAATCAGTTACATTTACAAAATTTTAGACTATAAAATTTAGAGCAATTATTTAAAAACATAAATTATATATAATATATAGTATATA
>NW_017732536.1:298874-315427 GCF_001890085.2 Hipposideros armiger
GAGAGAGAGAGAGAGAACACAGGTGAGTTCTCCGGTACCTATTCTTATTAGGGCACTAATCCCATTGGGTCAGGGCCCCACCCTTATGACCTCATTTAACATTTATTACTTCTTTAAAGCTAACATCTCCAGATACACTCACATTGTGGGTTAGGACTTTAACATATGAATTTTAGAGGGACATTCAGTCCATAGTAGGGTGGATAGTTGTGGAAATACAGAGATGCACTTTATTTCATCTGTGTTACAAGCATAGCAAGAGGTTAACTGACAGTGGCCTTTTTTTTCTCTTTCGGTATCTAGCATAACAACTTGTTTTCAATCTTTCTGTTCATTTGCAGGAATTGTAGAGAGGAACTTAATTAAATCTGATATAACACAAGCAGACCAGAAAGGATTTATAATGTAACAAGAGTAGACTGAATGTGAGTACTTTCACTTTGAAAAAAACATTGCTCCTCTTGTGTTTATACTTGTGACACTAATCCTTATACTAGATGAACACAAAGGACAATTTCTACACTTGACACATTTTTATATGTACCTTAAAAAATAATTTGTATAAGGTTAACTGTGAGATAGTTGAATGCTATGGGACACAGAAGGAAATATTTAGCAAAATGCAACAATTAAAGAAACTGGTTCATTTGTATGTTAAATGGTTGCTGAACATTACAAGTTTATTTTGCTTAACAAAATACCAAAATGTATTAACATATATTAAACTTCCTCTCCTCATATCTATCAAGGGTAACAAAGAGAACTGAACTTTTAAAAATAAATCCTCTATACACGTAGTTTAAAAAATAGGCCATAGGGTCATCAAGTATTTTACCACAAAAGTAATTTTGGTGAACAGGAATGAATTAATAAACTAGAATGATAGCAGTGAGGTTGCATGATGAATTCGTGTAACATTTAGAAGAAAATTATTGGTGTGAGTTTTAGTGAGATTACCATATGCACACTGGACTAACCTCCTAAATGCTTTTTTAGTTTTCTTTAAATATAGTTAATAAAAACTCCATCATATTTACAGCAATGATCTAATGAGATAATTCATGCATTGATGCCTTCAATTAGCAAGGCAGTTTGCAGTTTTTATTCTTTTTTTTTTCTAGCTTTATTGAGAGAGAATTGACAAAAATACGGTGTGAGTTTAAGGGGTACAGCATGATGATTCGGTAGATATATATATTGTGAAACAGTCCCTACAATAAGACTAGGTAACACATTCATCTCCTTACATGATTTGTATGTAATTAGAATATTTAAGATTTACTCTTTTAGAAACTTTCAGATATGCAATACAGTATTCTTAACTATAGTCAACATGCTGAATACTAGATTCCCAGAATGTATTAATCTTATAACTGGAAGTTTGTCCTTATTGACCATAATCTCCCAATCCCCCACCCCAGTTCCCCCTGGCAACCACCATTCTACTCTCTGTTTCTATGAGTTCAGATTTTTTTTTAAGAATCCACATATTTAGTAATCCCATGTAATATGTGTCTATGTCTAGCTTGTTTTACTTAGCCTAGTAGCCTGGTGCCCTCAGAGCCCATCCATGTTTTTGCAAATGGCAAGATTTCCTTATTTTTTATGGCTGAATAATATCCCATTGTGTATATATACCACATCTTGACTCCTTTATCCCTCCATCCATATATGGACACAGGTTATTCACATGTCTTGGCTATTGGGGAAAATGCTGCAATGAATGGTGGAGTTTCAGAGTTATTTTATAAAGGTCATCTACAATCAGAGACAATTTTCTTTCTTCCTTTCCAACTGGGATGTCTCTCATTTTTTTTTCTCTCCTAATTTATATGGTGAAGACTTCCAGACTATGTTGAATTGGAGTGGTGAGAGTGGGGACTCTTACCTTCTTCCTGATTTTAGCCTAGCTTAAGCTTCGACAATGTTGTTCATCTTTTCAGAAAACCAACTCGTGGTTTCATTAATTTGTTTTCTATTGCTTTTCTCATCCCTTTTTCATTTGTTTCTACTGTAGACTAAATCTGCTCTAAAATATTTTTTTCAGTCTTAAATGTGTTAAGGCTTGCTTTGTATCCCAACGTATGATCTCTCCTGGAGTAAGTCTTGTGTGCTCTTGAGACAAATGTGTAATCAGCTGCTGTTAGTTTGAATGTTCTGTATATTTCTGTTAGGTAGATTTGATATAGAGTGTTATTTAGATCCACTGTATCCTTGTTAATTTTCTGACTGTTTATCCTATGTTGAAAGTGAGTTATTCCTGTCCCCTACTACTATTGTATTTCTATCTATTTTTCTCTTCAGTTCTATTAATATTTGCTTTAAATATTTAGGAGCTCCAATGTTGGGTACATACTCGTATATATGTACAAGAAGATTGCTGTATACTTTTGTTGGATATATATATATATATATTTCTGCAAGAGGATTGTTATATACTCTTGTTAAATTGAACCCATAATCTTTATATAGTGATCTTTTTTGTCTCCTGGGACATATTTTGACTGAATGTCTTATTTTTTCTGATATAAGTATAGCCTGGTCTCTTTTGATTACCATTTGAATGGCAATATCTTTATGGCCCATGTAGCTTTCCATTGTTGCCTGTGTATATAAAGCAGCAAACACCTCTTTTAGTCTTTACAAACTTATTTCAGCATGCAAAGATTTTTTTCTTGCCTGTTCCCTGGCTGATGAGATTACCTCTAGAATTACAGTTGTGCTAGCTTAGAGCCAGTTACAAGTCTGTCACTGGGTCTGCAGTGGGGTCTGTGGTTGGAGGGCTTATTATCAAGGGCGTGGTCAGGCATGGATCTTTTCTGGTTCCTGGGTGGATGTGATTGCCCTCAGTACCTTGTTCAAAATGGCACCTTTTTATTTTTATTTTTATTCTTTTCTGCAGCCACCTTACATAGAGGGTCTATTATCAAGTGTATGATGAGTGTGGTCCCCCACCAGGTCCTTAGGAGGCCTGCTACCTGGTTGGGTCCCTGGATAGGCAGGACTACAACCCCTGGACCATGACTGAGAGGGCCTAGAACTTAGCCACAGGGATGTTTCATGTTCCACAGCCAAGATTGAGGTCTGCAGACCTGGATCTGGAGGCATGGTTTGGTGTGTCTCTACTAGGTCCCTGAATGGGCTGGACTGGTTCCTGATCATGGCTGGAAGGACTGAATTAACTATAAAGCCCTTTCAGGATTTTCTGAGGCACAGAAGTGCATGTCTCCTGCCTGGTCTCTATGCCCCCAGGACTGCTCACAGACTGAGACTAAGAGTAGCTGGAACAAAGTATAGGGCCCTTTCAAGCTCTCCAAGCTCTCTAGGGGTACAGATGGGAGTATCACCCACTGGTTCCCTGGGCCAGCAGTATTATTCATAGACTATGGCTGGGATGGGCTAGAGTCAAGTATAAAACCCTTTAAAGGCCTCTAGGGGTACAGACAAGAATGTCTCCTCTTGGGTCCCTTGCCTGGCAAGTGCTGGCAGACTATAGCTGTGATGGGGTTGTAGCTGAGTATAATGCCTTTCAAGATCTTTGTGGACACAGCAGTGAGTGTCTCTTGCTGGGCATCTGTACCAACAGGACTATCCACAGACTGTAGTTGGGAATGGCTGGGGCCATGTATAGAGCCATTTCAGAATCTGTGCAGTTGCAATTGGAAGTGTCTCCCACAGGGACTCTGGGCCCTCAGAACTGCAGGAAGACTGTGCCTGGTCACTATGGGGCACTTTCAGGATTTCCCCAGACACAGCCGGAAATCTCTCCTGCCTGGTCCCTGTGCCAGCAGGTAGGATTACAGGTTGTGGGTGGGAGGGGGCTGGTGCACAGTACAGGGATATCCTTTCAGGATCTCCTGGGTCACAGAAAGAAGTTTCTCCTGCCTGGCCCCTGTGCCAACAAGACTGTGGACTGTAGCTAGGATGGGAGACCAGTTACAGGGCCCTTTTAGAATTTACAGACTGACTGAGGGCTTACATCCAGGGATCCCCAGATCTCAGCCAAGAGAGACTGGAACCAGCTTATGGACTGCTTCAGGGTCCACGCCCAGGATGAAGGTCTATAAATTTATTAACCTGATGCACAGGTGGACTTGACTCTTCTCAGATCCTTTAGCCTATAAAGTGGGTGATAGACCCAAAGCCAAATGGAGTTGTAGTTGTGTTCTCAGGGGCACAGAGCTGATTTTGTTTCTGTAGCTCAGACCACAGACCTTGCGTCAGTTGCCTGGGTACAAACCTACCCTCTCAAAAGGCTCTCAGTCTTGGATAGCATCGGGGTTTCACAGTCCCCTACCTGGATCCCATTTAGGTACTTCTGTCTGTGAATGGATGCCAAGTTATTATTTTTAGGTGGAAGTGGAGGGTGGAAACGGATATCTTATTGGGCCATGTTGCTGACATCACTTTCAAGTTTTTATTCTTTGTGAGACTTGAAAATGGACCATAAGGAGACCCAAGGGAAGGAGATATTAAACAAGTAATTCCATCATATTACAGTTATGATACATGTCTCAAAGTGAAAGGATAGTCTGTTGTAGCAGTTTATAACCAGTGTACTTGGCTTAGCCCATAGGTTATTAAGTAGTTAATATAAACCCACAGAATTACACTACAATTATAGTTTTAAAAAACTGGCAACATGATTTGAGATTGTTTTTCTTTTTCTTTCTTCTTACTCTATAAAGACAGAATATAAGCAAGTTTTCATGTTTCTGACATGTACAAGATTTCTGGTGTTAAACGTTCAAAACCACTTTCATTGATATTTTCATTGAAAAAATACAAGATCTTTTTAGATAATATCTAAATATAAAATACTGTGGAGTTAAAATAGTTTAATATTGAGTTCCTATATTTTAATAAACCTCCATTTTCATTCATCAAATACCTAAAATACCATTTAGGTATTTATTTTGCTGTGTTTGTCATAAAAGTAATTTAAAATGTAGATGAGGTTGCACGTTTATGAGAGAGAGAAAAACAAAACAAAACAAAACAAAACAAAACACTGGTCTATAGTTTCAAATAATTCCCAATATTGGCCTTATTCTGAACATGTAGAATTTATAAGAAGGCAATAATAATGTTTTTTTCTTTCACATTGTCCATATAAACCCATTCCTTGTATCTAATTTTCCCCTGTACTTTTGAGTAAAATCTAAGATATTTTCAAGACTTTTATTGACACTTAAATGCAAATTTTCAGATCACTTCAATCACCAAAAACCTATAGCTCAAAAATAAATATAATGATCTTAATATAGAGTCACATCTTTAAATTTCATTAAAATTAAAACATTTCTTATTTCCCAGCTTCAGCTGCTTCTTATCCAGAAGCCTGCAATAGAGACAAAGCATGATCACTTTTCTTCTGTTCACCAGTATTGCTTTTCTTCTACCTCTGCGCTCACTTCTAGTACCTCAGCCTCATTTTCTGATTTCTCCAGGGTTGCAGTAAGGAGGGACTGGGAGGAAAGTAAAAATCAGGAAATGGGTTATTTAATTAACAGTGTTATGAGCTTGTGTTGGTTTCTTACAACCAATGGTGATATTTAGAGCTAAATTTCCTTTGTGTTGAATTTGTGGACTTTTCAGAGACTTCCTATTACTTAGTTCATTCCTTTATAGATTCCTTAACCTTTCTTGCCTTCACCTGGCTGCTTAGCACTCTGTTCTCAAATTCTGGTTTATAATAATAAACCACACATAGATGTTCTCTTTTCAAGCTTCATCAGGCAACTGTCTTGGAACAAAAATCCCTTTAAAACAGCTCCAGGCCAGTTCTCTTTGTTGCCTATTTTTAAAGGGAATGTACTCTGACATCCTTGGCCCAGGTAAACTCTGAAAATGAAAACTGCCTCCTACACAGCCATCTCTTCTCAATTAGATGGTCAGCTAGCATCTTCTCCAGCTTTTACACTTTTCTAGGCATGTTTATTGAATGAGCCATTGTACTCCTCTTTTCCCAAAATGTCAAGGAAAATAGGCCCAACTCTCTGAATGGTCTCTTGAAACTCCTATTATTAGATTGAATAAGAAGTGGCAGCATCAATTCTTTATTACAGCTGCTGTGAAAATGATCAGATTCACGCCATATAACAATTCCCTCTAAAGAACTTCTCTGCCTGTTTGTCTCTTCAAATTTCCCTCTTTTATACACTCAAAGAAGATGAGAGCCTCAAGGTTGCAAAGCTAATTTCTGAGCACCTCTTTCCCTCATCCGCTCCCAAGTGGTCTAGAAACCTCAAGGTCCTATTGTCTTTGGACATCTGGAATTGAGTCAGAAATAATCCCATTTGGTATTCTAGTACAATAAGTAAAGGATTATAAGCAAAGTGGTAGAGCACCACAGACAGTGCAAACAAAGTTCTTTAAATCTTTTATACAACTTTTCTAAATCAGCTCATTATTAATTTCCTGCTAGGAAACCATTGCCGTAAACAATGCACATGATTTTGATTTGTCATTATCAACTATTTATACTGACAGCTGAATTTCAAAATAGAAGACTTTGTTTTTTTCTCTCTCTCTCTCTCTCTTATTTCAGAGACAGAGAACTGTATTAAACATTTACGTCAAAATAAAATGCTCTGTATAATTAATTGTGTATGATATGCATCATTCATTGTGGAATTGGTTAATCTTTTCAAGAGTTTTCTTGGGCTGCAATTGATCATACATATTTCATACTACTTTAGATTTGTACATGTTGTATTTGGTATAATTTAGTTCTAACTGTGTTAGAAAATGAATACCAAATATTATCTGGAGGCAAACTGAGGGGCCAAATGCTTTATCTGGTAAACTAACATGTTAGGTCATTAATCATATTCTTCTTCATTATGTCTTTTTTTCCCCCCAAGACAGTTATTTGATTTACATTCAGGTCATACAGGAAGACTTGTAAGTCCCCTCCATATTTAAAATGAGAAAAGTGGACATATTTAATATTTGTCTGAATTATCTTAGTCTTCATTCTATCCTCTTTCTAACTTGATTTCATGTACTCTAGAGGTTTGAATGTTAGAAAAAGGAAACGAATAAAATAACATATCCAAAACTCCTTTGAAGCAAAGTTTCTTCATATAGATGAACTCACATGAGACTTGTAGAAAGAAAAGAGAAATGTGATCAAATTAACCAGCATGGGGAGTTTGTATCTTTTGACTCTTTCTGTTCTGAAATAACTATGATGGATATTCTAGATTTTGGGTCTTTATTTCATAGGCAACTACTGTCAGGTGACGGCAACACAGGTATTATAACAATGACACTAGTTCTTTTGTCTGGCTATGTCTTGATATATATAATCCAAGTCTTGTTCTCTGGTTTATATCTTTTAATAAATACCTGTCTTCTTAAACTAGCAAGAACAAATTCTATTTTCTGCAGCTAAGAACTCAAGCAACAATTAAGACATTAGATTCTAAGGGAGATGTGAATGAGGAATTGATGATTTTCTAACCTCAATGAGTTTAAAAGCAGTGAAGTTCTGATTAGAATTAGAGGAAGGAATGCAATGTCAAAATACTTGCTTAAAATTGCTTTGATGTCACCTGGAAAAATGGGTGGAGAGAAGACGAACGGTGTATAGACAGAGTGGATACTATTATAGCACAGTTTATGGATATAAGAAATTCAAAACTATGTAGTGGGATGATTCCTCCTAACTGGGAAAGGTAATGGATTGAAAGTATAAAGTTTTTAAATCATCAGTTCAAGTCTTTGTCAGAGAATCAAGAAGCTTCTATGACTGCATTAGGTGTACCTTGTATCTTGTAGCTACAGATATGATTTAATAAAAATGTAGGTTTAAAATCCACATCCTTGCCAAGCCAAAGGTAAACTTGGCTTAAAAGAGTATGAGAAACATGGGAGAATTTGGATAACTGCAAGTAATGAAAAGGCAAATCCCACTGAAACTTTCATGCCAGCAGAAGTGGTCATTTTTTTCACCTCTTGAAATATTGAGGCTGTTTTTACCCGTTTATAAAACTACACCTGAAGTGTTCCCATGCAAATTAAAGTCATTTCTTTTGATGGCTCTCCCCTTTCACCCTCCATAGCCTCCAGATCAATACCTAGAATTAAAACATTCTGTTAATTTGTAACAGTAAAAATCTGGGATATGTGTATAAGAATATACACTTCTTGTGTAAGATTCATAGGCAAGATGATTTTATATTGGCTCAATATATTGACATGAACCAAACAGAGATAATTTACATCAAAATACAAGCTCAAGTAGCTATGAATTGCTATAACTGTTGCAAACAAATTTTGTTTCATGACCTATAACCTGGATTCAATGTAAATTAAGTTGAGATGCCAGAAATTCCTCAGTTTGATATAGAGGAATCAATAAAAATATCTACGGGAATTACATAATAATTTAAAGCAGATTACTCATGACCTACCATCCAAATGCATATCAGAAGAAGATATGGAACATATTTTCTTTATCCAAGGCATTTTAGAAAACACATTTGAAGACATATTCAGGAAAAGTGCTCTACCGATTGTTTTCTCTGTAGTTAGCAGATGAAGGTA
This sequence comes from Hipposideros armiger, assembly GCF_001890085.2. NCBI lineage: Eukaryota > Metazoa > Chordata > Mammalia > Chiroptera > Hipposideridae > Hipposideros > Hipposideros armiger. The sequence continues at coordinate 307,428 of NW_017732536.1, forward strand.
GAAGATGCTACCTTTGAGATGAGATTCCTGGTTTTATTGGTGCTGTTGGCATCCTGCAGTAACAAAAGAAACATAACCTGTCAACTACAAGTAACATATGTCATTAAAGACAAGCTAGATGCAAGAATGGTGTGAACAACAGGGACGTTTTTGCAGTGAGTAATTAAAATTATGGGTTTTTTGTTTGTTTCTTTAAAGATTTTATTGGGGAATTGGGTGAGGGAAACAGTGCTGGGGAATTGGGGGAAGGGCAACAGACAAGTTGCTGTCCTTTTGTTCTTCAGTCTAGTTGTGGAAGACATCACTTCACTGGCCCATGTTGGTTTTATGATCATTGCGCTCTTCCCAGGTGAGGCAGAGCAGTCGCCGGCCTCTGGACGGCCACTCACGGTGGCTCTTGGCAGCTCACGCTGGCTGCCGGCCGCTCACGCCTGCTGCCAGCCACTCATGGTAGCTTATGGCAGCCCACTTCATCCCCACTGCAGCCTACGCCATCACTGGTGACTCACAGCAGTTCAGCTCCAGGTGGAGCTGTTGTTCACCATTTTAGCTGTAGAGGGCGGAGTGTCACTGACCCATGTGGGATCTGAACCGGGGCCCTGCTGCTCAGAGCTGGCTTCCCAAGCCAGCTCTTAACAAATGCGCCACTCGGCCGGCCCAAAATTGTGGGTTTTAAAATCCCAAAGTATGAACAGCCCATTTTCATCTCCTATTTTGATCTATCAATATATAATATAATAAGAAAACTATAAATCTGGTGAATGAAGGTGTGATGTAGGCCACAATAAGTCATAGTCCCTCACCCAATTCTAAGACTTGAGTATTATATACTAACCATGGCTCTACCGGCACCCATGTTATATTGTACAAGAAGTCTCAGTGTGATAAAATGAAACCCATGAAGGTATTTCTTAGAACAACGTATCCAAATGTCATAAAAAACAGATTCCTTTTCACTTCTGCATGGCCTAGGGACAGGTAAGGAGATGGCAGTGCAGAAGAAAAGTTGGCTGGGGCTGAGCACTACATGTGTCCAGTGTTTAAAAAGCATTGCCTCTTTTTCTTTTTAGTTTTCTTTTTGTTCCAGCATGGTGGCAAGCATGGTCTCAATTATTCCATTGGGTTGTTGGAAAAGTCATGATGCATTTTGCAATGAAAAACAGAAAAAATATGTCATGACTTTTCCGACAACCCAATATAAGCATTCATAACTTTTTAGTCAGTTTGCTATCTGTTAGGATGAGTTATCCCATCTTGTTTTTCTTCAAACATTTTCTTGCCCTCTGTTCTTTCTTATAAATCCTAGAATCAACTTGTCATTGTCTACCAAATATCCCTTGATCTTTTCATTGAACTTAAATATTAATATAAGAAAGAACTGAGTTTCTTTATAATATTGAATATTTTGTTTGTAAAGGACTGTTTCTCTCCTCATATTTTAGTTTTCCTCCATGTCTTATATTGTAGTTCTTGAATTTTATCCATGAAGGCCTTATTTATCTTCTCTTAGAATTATTAGTTTCTTTATATTTCTGTTGTTATTGTAAGTGATATTTACTTCTTTACAATGTTTTCTCTAAATTTGCTTCTCAGGTATAAGCAAGTATTTTATTTTTGCATGGTGATTTTATTTTCAGATATACACTAAATTTTCTTATTTATTTAAATATATCTTATTGAGTACACATAATGATATCTTTGTTTATTTCATCCCAACCCTTTTGTCTTTTATGTATATTTTTCTGTGTGTGTGTGTGTGTGTGTGTGTGTGTGTGTGTGTGTGTAGTGGTGATACCAGGCAAGGTCCAGTTATCTCATTATATTAAGGTGAATATTTTTTTGCTCACCATTAAGTATTATGTTCCTTGAGTTCTGGAAGACAGCATTTATGCTACAAAATTATTTACTTTATTTTTTTTCCTCTGGTGTCTATAAAATGTTTCCAATTAATTGCTGTATCCACAGAGATGATCATACAGTTTCATCATTTAATCTGTTAATGTGATTACCAGTCTAATTTTCTAATGTTAGCCCTTCCATTCATAAACTATACCTTTACTTGATTATAGTGCTCTTTAAAAAGACATTAGATGATTTTTAAATTTACGATTGTATCATATTCATTAAGATTAGCCTCTAATTTTGGCTACACTTGGTTTCAGAATTATACCAGCATTTTAAATGGGTTGGGAGAATTCCTCCTTAAATGTTTCTTTTCTTAATAATAATTTATATAAGATGTAGATATAAACTGTTCTAGAAAGTTGAGGTGAACTAACAGCTAAAACTAAAGGGCTTTGCATGTGTTTATTATTTTCTAACTGTTGCAAATTTTACAGGAAATTTTATTGCTAATTATGTATTCTATTTCTTTCAGATCAGTTTGGAAAACTACATTTTTCTAGATAATTATTCAAATTTTCAATGTAATTGGCAAAGCTTTATTTTAAATTTTAAATGTTTAAACTGTAGTCATTACCAATGTTTTATTCCCATAACTCTTTATTTATACTTCTCTTCACTTTGACAGAGGTTTTTTTTTTGTTATTGTTGATTCTGTCTACAATACCTTTCTTTTAAATGTTCTTTTAAAAAATATTTTGTGCTTAACTTTAATATTTCTTTCATTTCCTTTCTTTTGGCATGATCTGCAATTACTTTTCTAACTTTTTAAGCTGTATCCTCAAGACCATCACTCTACTTATATCAATAGATAAAATTTAGAATTAGTGCTGTTTTACCAATCACAATTTTAGGTTTCTTTTCATCTCTGTTCTCATGAGTTTTTTTTCCCTTGTATTCATCAAAGTTTAGCGTTGGATTTTAGTTGATGTTTGATTAATTTTATATAGAATTTTTAGATGATTAGTAACAAATGCACATTTATTTTTTAGCCCATCTCACATATATGTCTCAATTTACAATTTAACCCTCTCTACTTAAGCTTCTAGCATTACAACTCAGCCAACATGCACATGTCTAATGGACATTGTGATTTCTTCAACAGAACCTGAAACACTCATTCCCATTTCTCAGAAGACTTAGTCTATTGGTTTCCATGACACCATAATCTCTTGCTTTTTTTGTTGTACCTAATTAACCTCTCCTCTTTCAGCCTCCCTGCTGTCTCCTTAAATCTATATGTAATTGTTGCTCAGTAGTTGATCCTAGGACCTTTCCTACCTCTTGCTATTTTTATTTTCAATTGAATTTACCTAGTCAAGTAGCTCAAAATATCTTTGTTAATGATTCCTAAATTTACATCTTTAGATAAGTCTTATTTTCTGAGTTGCACATTCATCATGTAATATATTCCTTGACATTGCCATTTAGATGTCTTCTGTATCACTGCCCCTGCCAGGTGACTTACTATGTTTCTTGATTTCCCTAAATGACCCCTGTTTCCATTCTTTATTCTTGAAGTTTAGTGAACTTGCCAAAGTGTACCTTGATTTTGTTATTATGTTTCATTTTTTTTCTCAAAATCCTTGCCTTTGTCCACATATTCTTGTATTCAGTCAGTCATTTCAGGAAAAAAATTCCTTCAATTATTGAGTAATTGGCTTTAAATCTATGCATAAAATTCTACCACTTTACTCAAAGGTGCTTCAGTAACACATGTGTAGTTAATTGCTTGGCAGAAAAAATCCCCAGTTATTTGCTCTGATAGTTTTAGGGCATGGATTCATGCCCATTTTCAAAGCGTACATGGGCTATTATGGTAGAACTAGTGGAGCATTCTAAGTCATGGTCTTATGTTGGTGGAGACTACTAAAATACCATGAGAATGATTATCTTCATTCAAAAGTACAATGTTCTATGAGGAGGGAATAGCATTAGAATTTGGTGCTGGAATATTAAAAATAATATTCTACTCATTTTAAAGTTGAGCACATTGTTAAACTTAGAATTTCAGTCAAATGTGTACAACATAATCACACACCTCTTACAAGAGTGTCATTTAAACTAGTCTATTAGCCTTGTCCAAATTAGCCCAAATTGTTTATAAGGTATTAAATGTAGTACAAAGCCTAACGTGTTTGTTATGCTCCATAATCATAGCACCTGTTAAACAGCCCACTGCAGCTGTACTTTCAGCAGATTACAGGCCATTAAGCAAGTTATACCAGTACCTTCCTTTTATAACCCAATTTCTTTTATTTTTCATGAGGCTTTCTGGATCATAAAATGAGAACTTTTTCATAGCCTTTCACTGATTGAGATGACGAGAGTGATTTTAAAATTATTTGGATGCTCAGCTATAAACTGCACATGTTTTATTAAAATGCAGTAGTAGAATATTTCATTAACTTTTAATCCAATTTAAGATTGTTTTCTTCCCCTTGGGACTAGATGTCTTTAGGTTCCTCATGATCTTTTTGGAACAATTTTTGAAGAAAAATTAAAAGTCAAACTATGAAGTAAGGAAATGCAAAGACCTATACTAAAAGGTTTTTTTTTTTTTTCACGATCTAGACAGTTGCCAAATGGAAGAAACATCTGGCATCTATTTTATTCCCTCATTAATGTTTTAAGCATTTGCAGGTTGTCTAAATTATCAAAACCCTCCTGTGTATGCAGACACATACACGTAAAATTACCTTTAGAGTAATAAAGAATATAAAATAGATGAGGCAATTTATTCGCTTACTCAAAATTCGATAGTGGTCCAGAAGCTTTAGGTGTTCTGCTAGGTACCAGCAATTAAACAGTGAGGAAATCTAACTTACCTTACTTGTCCCTGCTCTCATGGAGCTTACAGTTACCTGGGGAAAGCAGACCTTCATCAAATATACCAGAAAAACAAATAAACAGTAATAACACTATGTACGCATACACACACATACACACATATGTGTATGTCTCATATTATACACATGTATGAACCAGAGACAAGGGGGAAGATTGCAATGGCTTAGTATATAGTTTCTCAAGGACCAGCTCATCTAGTGCTCCGTAATCACTCTAACATTGCTTTCTGTGACCAAGCCATTCTGGCCTTCTTTCAATTTTCTAAGTGCATCCTATGCAACACTTTCCATGGAAATTTTACACCTGTGGTTGGTTCTTTTCCCCAGAATAATCTTATATCTCCTTTCTCCTCCACATACCTTACTCCAATGTCAACTAATATTCTGTCTTTTCATGACACATTAATCCTAATTATTGGCTGTGGTCTGGCTCTTAATTTCTGTGAAAGAAATCAGCAGTTGCTTAGGGATATCCCTGCTCTCTTTCCTCAGGCGGGTGACTAATAACAATGAGACCCCCTCTGGGTATGGTGGCACATGGGTGACACGAGTTTCCCATTCAGAAACTAAGAAGTTGTTCTGAAGGGTAATTAAGTGGACTTCAAAGCACTTTGAAAGAAAAGATGAAGTATTACATCCTGTTTCTTTGTTCAAAACGTATTCAATCATACTATAAAGCATAGTTCATCAAAGATTCTAGAATGTCACTAAAAGAACATAAAAATTGCAATAATAAAATGTTAATGACCTGGAGATCATCAAAATCCGACTCTTTCTTTATCAAATCCCCAAAGGATAATATAACTAGAAGAAAATTAAATCCCCTTATAAATTATGAAAGATGAAAGTCTGAATACCAAAGAGATTATGTTGAAAATAAAATTATTTCATTATGATGTGTTAAAGTACACATTCCTAAATTCTCACTTTAAATCAACATAAAATTCATAGAAATGAAATTGTCCCTAATTTCTTATAATGTTAAGTTTTATCAAGAATAATGCCTGGGTAGATCTGAGTATGCTGTAACTAATATGATCTAGGCTCACTAATAAGAAGCATATAGTTTTTTTAGGGTCTCAAAAGTTGAAATGGGCTCAGTAGTAAACAAAAACACAATAAATGAGGAAAAGCTTTGAATAGACACAATCACAAAAAGTGGAAAAGTATATGAATGATCAGTAAGGTGTAGTTATAATGACTATACTGATAGTCATCAAGAAAATGCAAATTAAACCAGTTTTCATGATTCTGATTTTAAATAACTCAAAGTTAAAAGAAGATAAGTTAAAAGACTCTATGTCCCTCACCAACTAAATTTATTTTTTAATGTCATTTTTCAGCTTACAGTGCCCTTACTTCAAGCAAAATTATTTCTCCAAAGCAGTACTTTACGTTCTCAAACCCTTTACAAGAGACCCAGTGGTACCTGAATAATGATGGTTAGACAGTACCAATCTACCAGATTTCAGCCTCAGCAGAATGTCAGATAACCAACATCTGAACAGATGTTTCTGTTGATGTTTCTGAACCTTGTGACTCTAAGAACCTATTGATGACGGACATTTCTGCAATGTTCTCTCTAAGGGATTGCTATTTAAGTATTCCCCTTGCTTTTTTTTTTTTTCCTTTGTCTTTGTGGAACCTACTTCTTAAATTAAGCTGTTTCCCACCTCACCTCCTCTTTAATGTAAGCTGGTGTTATATTTCTTTTTCCCTTGCCTTGAGTTTTGGCTAAGGGATTTGTTTTTTGCTTTTTGCTTTTTTTGTATATACCTCTAGATTTGGTGGATTGTTTTCCCATGATGAGAGATGTGAAATCTTATAATTGTGTTCATGTTTAATTCTTTGAGATTCATAATCCAGTTGAGGATGTATCCTGCCATTAGAATAACATCCAATCTGTGTTTAAAATTCACTTATCATTGTTCTGCCCACCTGTCTTTTAATATTTCTCACCTATACTGTTCTCTATCCAATAATCCCATATTCCTTTATTTCTCAGCCATCCCTCTGATCATATATAGTACTTGCCTACTTACTCAAATAAATGTGACTTCTTAAAACTCCACCAAGCACTGTATCAAATTTTGATGCTGATCATCCTGATTTATCTCTTTAAATTTATTCCAAAGTTTCTGCTATCACTTGGTATATAACTGTGTGGATCTTCAAGTAGTTGTTTGCTAATTGTCTTTATTATGGATTTTCTTTCTGTGATTTCAATTGCACTTTTGAAAAATAAACTTAATTGAGTTATAGATAACCTTTAGTATAAGATACACAAACTAAGTATACAGATAAAGGTGTTTTACCCAATATGCATTCTTGTATACAGTGTAACCACCACATCAATCGATATATAGAATATATCAGTTGCCTTAGAAATTTCCCTCAATGTTCTTAGCACACGGTGATCACTGGTCAGTTTTTTATCACTATAGATTAGTTTGCCAGTTTTAAAACTTCATTTAAGTTGAATGATGCAGTCGGTACCCTTTTGGGTCTGGCTTCATTCACTATACATAATGTCTGGAGATTCATCTATGTGGTTGAGTGTATCAGTAATGCATTTATTTCTATTATTAATTAGTACAGCATTTCATTTTACAAATATAGTGTAGTTTTTAAACCTTTGACCTGCTGATAAATATTTGGACTGTTTCCATTGTTTTGCTTTTATGAAAAAGCCTTCTATAAACATTTTGGTTTACGTATATTTTTTGTACATATTCATCTTTATTAAATATCTAGGAGTGGAATTGCTGGCTACTTTATTGGATGTGTATTTAATTGTATGAGAAATGGTTTAAATACAACCTGTTTAATTTCCAAAGTGGTTGCACTATATTACACTCTAATAAATAATTGATAAACTTTCTAGTTGTTCTACACTCTTACCAACATTTGGTGTTATTAATCTTTGAAATTTTAGTTGTTGTTGTACGCATGCAATAGTTTTAATCTGCATTTCCCAAATGACATTTTATATTGACTTACATCGTATTGATCATTCATATAATTTTCTCCTTTGGGACTCTGTGTATTCAACCTTTTTCTTCATTTATTGTGTTTTGTTTACTACTGAGCTCTTTGTTTACTTATTCTATTCAAATCCTCTGTCAGATATATGTATTGCAAATATTTTCTCCCAGTTTGGGTCTTGCCTCTTCATTTTATTAATAGTGTTCATCCAGAGCAGACATTTGTATTTAGATGAAGTCCAATTGTCATTTTTATTTTAAGGTT
>NW_017732536.1:315907-319662 GCF_001890085.2 Hipposideros armiger
AGAGGAATTCAACTTTGAGCTTGAGCATACCAGATTTGAGCCATGGTCCATAGTTTGCTAACCCCTTTTAAAGGGTATTCCAGATATAGTGTTTTATCATTTACACATAGAGTGGATTTTACTCCTTCCTTACCAACTCTGATAACTCTTTTTTATTTATCCTTCCTAATTACATTGGTGACATATATAACCATGTTAAGAAAATATCCCTCAATTTTTATTGTCTTCAGTTTTTTTTTATCGGAAATGTCTATTGGTTTTTGTCAGAATATTTTTCTTGCAACATGAAGGTAAAAAAAGTATTGTATTAGTTAGATCTATTAATATGGTGTATAAATATTAATGAACTCCCTAAAACTGAACCCATTGTGCATTCCTAGAATAAGTTCCACTTGGTCATGATGTAAATCAGTAAACTAATTTTTAATAAGTAAACATGGAAATTAATGTTTTAGAGATGTTCCACACAATAAAATAAAAAGAAAACTAAACAAACAAAAAAATGAAATTAACAATGAAAATCAGAGGTTGATTTATGCTTGCTAAGGAATTCTTTATAGTTTTAAACTAATTCATGTTATAAAATTAAATCAAGTAGTTTTATGACAATTTTCAAAATATAGCTGTGTTACTTGTCTTGGAAAATATTTACCCACCTGTCTCCATCTATTATACACAGAGAGTGAGTAAGTATTTTGTGCAAGAAAAACCAAGGGTCAATTGATTTGGAAGTGGATAGAATTTTAAAAAATGAAATGTTATTTTTATTTTCTATTTATCCCCCATATGATGTGATGAGAATTTCACTTTACCTCTTCGATCTTCCTCTCAAAACCCATAATCACTATCTAATCATGAGAACAAATTAAGACAACCTAATATTGAGAGGCATTCTACAATGAACCTGACATGGAGTCCTCAAACTTTCAAGGTCATCAAAAACCAGAAATTCTTGAGAAACTCTTACAATCCAGAGCAGCCTAAGTAGACATGATGACTAAATAAAATGTGAAACACTAGATGAGATCCTGCACTGGGGGGGGGGAGTACATCAGGTAAGAACTATAAATAAATAAATAAATAAATAAATAAATAAATAAATAAAATCTAATTACAGTATGTACTTTGGCTAATAATAACTTGTCAAACTTGATTCATTATTTGGTACAAATGCATCATACAAATATAAGATAGAAAGACTAGGAGAACCTGGTGATTTACTTTCTATTCTAAGTGTATACTTAAAGGAATCTAGATATAGTTCACCAAAGAGGTCTTTTGTAAGTGTAATTCTAAAAGTAGCATAATAAGCTTATGCTTATAATAGACATTTTGTTGTTGTATTTACCACTTTTAAGCTGGTCATATGGCTCTTTGAGTTGTAATTAGATCTATTCATCATTTTTGGAACTTGCAGTATGTTTTTATAGCTCTTTTTCATACATATGCTGATAAAGACAATATAAAAAGAGCCTATTAAAATATTAAAGCAAGTTATCCTTTGTTTATTATGGCAGTAGTTAGATTGCTTTGGGGTATCTTGTCCTCTTTGGCATTTATTCCAGTGCTCAATACATGGAACTCTACTAGCTTCACAAGCATCAAAACCTAATTAAGAAACAAAGCAAGTTAATGAGCCTGATTTTTCTTCATAAGATGGAAAAAACTGCTAACAAACTAAAGCATTTTTAAAGGTTTGGAGGAAATGTCTCATCCAAAACTTGATATATACATCTGTTCACTGTTCTCTAAACATTACCCATTACTTTGTGCATAATATTTAGAACAACTTTTTTGAGGTATAATTGAAATACAATTTAATAATTGAAATACAATAAATTGCATATATTTAAAATGTGCAATCAGATATGTTTTCACGTGTGTGTGTATGAGTGAATGAAACCATCCCATCACTGCCATCAAAATAGTGAACATATTCATCATACCAGAAATATCCTGGTGCCATTTTATAAACCCTCCTGCCCTTCCTGCACATCCCTCATCCCTAAGCAAATAATCACTGATCTTTCCGTAGCTATAGATTAGATTACATTATCTAGAATTAAATAGGTGTAGGGTAATACAGTATATTGCCTTTTTGGTCTCACTTTTTCATGAAATTCACCCATTTTGTTTTAACAATAGTGCTTTCTTTATTGCTAGTATTGTAGTATTCTGTTGTATGGATATACCAAATTTGTTTTTCCATTCCTCTGTTGATAGATATTTATGCTGTTTCTAGCTTTTGGCTAATACATTGGTGTGAATGCTTATGTTTTTATATGGCCATGTAATCCTTGTTTTTCTAGGAATGAAATAGCTGATTTATAGAGTAGCATATGTTTAATTAAGAAACTACCAAACTGGTTTGTAAAGTGATTGTAACTTTTTCATCCTTAACTGACATGTGTATTTGTAAAAGTAGGTTATATAAACCCATAAGTAATAAAAATATAGAGTAATGAAAATACTAGGTGTGTGATGTCTGTGCTTACTTTGTATGTTCTTGAATAGGCATTTCTCAAAGGAACTGTTTCTTAACTACAAAGTTTAGTTTTCTAGGAGTTGTTCAAATAGTTTCAGATAGTCAAATTAGCTTCTCAAAACTCAGAGTGTTACTAAATTGGTAGGAAAGCTAGGACATGAGTGGTTAGAATTCATTGTATTATATATTTAGACATGTGTTAATTACACTAAGAGAAGGACAAACTGCCTGGATTTCTGAGGTCCATAAAAGTACTTCTGAGTCTGTGAATTCACTTTTATATCAAATATTTATATCCTATACTTCTTATGTAACCACTTTATCCCTCAATCTTCTGTTTCAGTCAGAGAATCTGATATAACAATTACTATATATTACCTAGTAGAAAAATGTATGTATGCCTTTTTTTTCTTATGTTAGATTCCCTTAAGGTAAATGTGGGAGAGAAATAATCATTATAAACAGTTCCTAAAAAATTTGTCCTAATTCCCTCACATCTGAACTTATAAAGACTTACATATTTTCATATTGTGTCATGTTTGTATTAATGCATTCATTGTTAGAAAAGCTATAATTTTGATCCTAATATTTATAATATTATCACAGTTTTGAAATGTTAATCTGTATATTTATTTTTTATATAGAATTTAAGCAGTGATGCTTTTTCAGGACCTGGAAGTGGGCTTAGAATCTGCACTTAACATTGGGATGGTAAAACTCCACTGTCACATAGCTGTAGAAGCACCTGGAATATTATTCTAATAGATATTACCATGAACACAGCTCAGACTATTTATGAGGTAAAATTTAACAAGTCTTACTAACAATTTAAATTTAAACTTCCCATCATTTAATTGAAATTACATTTTTTTATGCTTTGCATAAATATTTAGAACACATGTTTTTTGTGTATTTGTTTGTTTGGTTTTGGTTTTCATTTCTTCTTTGTCCCTTTGTGTTAATTTTTGGTCTTTTGTTGCAGAGTAGTTTAAAAATATTGAAATGAAGTGAGTGACCTGAGCAAATTACAACTAATATTTTCCTGAATCATGGGTGTCTACTTTTTCTCTTAGTTGAGTATTTTTATCAGCAACTGGGATAAAATAAAAACAATTAAATAAAAATAAGTTAAGATATATCTATTTCCAATGATTTAAATGCCAAGTTATTCACAAAACCCTAGTAGAGTAGTTGGCAATGGAATTACATTGGTGAAAATGTCATATTAGTAGTAACTGTTGACAAGTAACAGAGTAAGTACAGTTTATGT
>NW_017732537.1:0-3478 GCF_001890085.2 Hipposideros armiger
TCAGAGTGAATTTTAAAAAAGCAACAACTATATATGCTGCTTAAATAAAACATACTTTCAAATATGAGAAAAATGTTTCAAAAATAAAATAATGGAAATGAAAGACCAATAAACATTATCCATAATATATCAAATATGCCAGCTATGTTATCAGACAAATAGATTTTAAGGCAAGAAGCATTAGTAGACATAACAAAAGGCATTTCCTAATGATAAAAGATCATTCCACAACAAATAAACCAAAATTCTAAACCTGGATGCCCCCAATGACATAGCTTCAAAGCCTATCATTCAAAACTAGATTCAATAAAAGGAGAAATCAACAAATCCACAGTCACAGTAGGCTACAATAAGACAGAATACACAGTCTTTTCAAGGGCTCATGGAATATTTACCTAAGCTGACCACATGGTGGTCATAAAGTAAGACCCAAACTTTTAAAGAGCAAAAATCATTCACAGGTTCTTTGATCATGATGGAAATAGATTAGAAACCATTAATAAAAAGATGACTAGAAGATCTCCTCTGCTTGGAAAATATGCAATGTGCTTCTAAATAAAACCATGAGTCAAAAGAAATGTGAAAAAGAAATTAAATAAACTTTGAGCTGGATAATTTTGAAAGTAAAATACATCAAAATGTGTGGGGTGTAGCTAAAACAGTACTTAGAAGGACATTCATGGTTTCAAATGAAAAGAAGAAAAACAAAATATAAATTATCTAACCATAATATTAAAATAACATTAAAATGAATAACAAATCATAGTGAAAGAAATTAGAAAATAAAAGAACATGTATCAATAAAAACTTTCTTTTTTTTTTTTTTAGCTGGGCCATCCTGCCACCTGTTGGGAGCTCTGCGGGAGCTCAGCTCAGGCCGTGAATCGAACCAGTGACCTTGTTGCTCAGAGCTCACACTCTTTAGCGAGCTCCTAACCAACTGAGCCACTTGGCCAGCCCTCAATAAAAACTTTTAAATATAAAAAGTGATAAGCTAAAATTTGCTTTTTGCAAAGAATAAAAACAAAATGCAAATAACAAAAATCAAGAATAAAAAGGACAACATATTTTGTGCCATGATATCTGACAATTTAATGGACAGATTCCTTAAAAATTACAACTTAAAAAAAAACTGACTCAAGAAATAATATAATACCTAAATACACATACTAATGTGTATGTGTGTATTTGGTTGTGTATGTGTAATCCACATGAGTTTGCTTCACTGGTGAATTCTTTCAAACATTTAAGGATGAAGTTATATCAACTTCACCCAAACTCTTCCAGGCATAGAAATGAAGAAAACAATTTATATCTCATAATCTTGATACTAAAATCTACCAGGGACATTACAACACAGGAAAATTACTATGCACATAAATAAATTATTAACAAAATATTAGCAAATTAAATGCGGTGATATATGGGGACACAAAATTATGACCAAGCAGGGTTTATTTGAGCAATGAAAAATGGCCTAACTTCAAAAATCAGTTACTATGAGGATTTCTGAACAAGATGATACAGGCTCATTTCTCTCTGCTCCTCTCTGTTAAATTGGAGTATAATTCCTTGAAAATAATGCAAGAGGCAACCAAAGGAAAACTCTGAAAGGTAAGAAGGGGAGGGCAAACAGGTTAGGGAACCTAGGACTGGAGGGAAAAGGTAGTGACAGTGTCTTGTGGTCCCCAACCAACAGAAAAAAACAACTCAGGCCTAGAATTGCAAACTCCCAATCTCGCAACAGAAGCTGGCCTGGGTAGCTCCTTCTCCCCGCTTGCCAGCCCAGCCCCAGAACTGGCAAAGGAGATCCTCAGCAGTCCCTGTGGCAGCAAATAGCTCAGCCTAGGAAACACTCCCCTTCTATATCAGCCTGAGCCTTTAATGGCCCATCAAGAGACACTTGGGGAGCTGGGCAGGACCAACACAGGAGGTTCCACTACAGCAAGTGCCCAGCCATGAAGCCTCTTTGTCCCCACAGGCCTGAGACTCCCCTCTTCCACTGAGAGCCACCAGGTGACATTAACAAGGTAGAACCTGCAACAAGCAGGACTCAGCCAGGGATGTGCTCTGGCCACAGGTGCTCAACCTGGGAAGTGCTTCTCGCTTTTCACAGGCCAGAGATTGCCTTACTTCAACCAGAGGTACCAGCTAACCCATCCTGGATAAACTCCTTCACCCTCCTCAGGAAGCATGAAGAGGGAGCAAGATGAGCCCCAACAGCAAATATTTAAAATAAAATACTTAAATAGGATACACAGTCTCCTAAGACAATCACCACAATGCTCAGGGTGTAATAAAAAATTACCCATCATACCAAGAACCAGGAAGATTATAACGTAGATGAGAAAAGATGATCAACTGATGCTAAGACCAAGATGAATTAGATGTTAGAATTATCTGATGAGGATTTTAAATGTCATCATAAAAATGCTTCAACAAGCAATTCTCTTGAAACAAATGAAAAAAAGATAGAAAGTTGCAGCAAAGAAAGAAAAAGTATAAAATGGAACTAAATGGGAATGATGGAACTGAAAAATTACAATAACAAAAATTAAAAACTCACTGGATGGATTCAATCATAGAGTTTAAAGGACAGAGGATAAAATCAGTAAACTAGAGAACAGAACAACAAAATTTACACAGTATGAGAAACGGAGAGAAAATAGGCTAAAATGAAATGAATAGGGCCTCAGGAACTTGTGGGACAATAACAGAAGATCTAACGGTCATTCCATTGCAATACCAGAAAGAGAAGAGAAAATGTGTGGGGCTGAAAAAGCATTCAGATAAGTAATGGTTGACAATTACTGAATTTTGTGCAAGACATAAATCTATAGATTCAAGAAATAGGAGCCACAAACAGGATAAATTCAAAGAAATCCACATCGAGACACATCATAATAAAACTTCTAAAAACTAAAAATGAAACAAAATATCTTGAGAGTACCCAGAGAGATATTATCCAGAAGTAAACCCATTTAAATGACAGTGGATTCCTAATCTGAAACCATGGAGCTCAGTAGAAAATGGCACAAAAGAACTCTCAACCACAAATTCTGTATTTGGCAAAACTGTCCTTCAGGAACAAAGAGTTAGTACAGACCTTATCAGATAAAGGAAAATGCAAAGAATTTGTGGCTAGAAGACCAATCCTTAAAGATAGGTTAAAAGAAGTTTATTAAACAGAAAAGGATTCCTGGACTATCAAAGTAAGAAAAAACAGAAATATGAGTATATATAATAGACTGTCCTCCTCATGAGTTTTATAAACCATATGTGATGATTTAAACAGAAATTATGATACCGTCTGATACTAAAGATGATATTTGAAAGTGAAAGAAGTAAAGAGACCTAAGTGGAAGTAAGATTTCCACATGCCACTTGAAGTAGTAAAATGTTGATACCAGTAGTCTGTGATGTCACATCTGTATATATACCCAGAGCAAACACACACACACACACACACACACACACA
>NW_017732537.1:4503-24400 GCF_001890085.2 Hipposideros armiger
GTCAGACAGAAAAAGTCGAGAACCATATGACTTCACTCATATGTGGGATATAAAACTGAAAGCAACAAAGGAAGAAGAAAACAAATAAACAAAAACTCATAGACACAGACAACAGTTTAGTGGTTCCCAAAGGGGTGGAGGAAGTTGTATAGCAGAAGAGGGTAAAAGGGGTCAAATATATGGTGATGGAAGGAGAACTGACTTTGTGTGGTGAGCATACAATGTGATACATAGATGATGTATTATATTACAGAATTGTACACTTGAAACCTATGTAACTTTACTAACCATTGTCACCCCCAATAAATTTAATTTTAAGAAAGAGAAATAATGAACAGCATCAAAAAGGGGGAAAATCAATCAATATAATTTACATTAATAGGAAAAAATGAGAATATAAATTATATAATTATCTCAATAGATGTAAAAGAGCTTTTGACTGAACGTAATGAGCATTCTTGACAAAACTGTTAGCAAACTAGAAATCAAAGGGAATTTTATCAATATGAAAAAAGAATACCTACCACAAATATATAGTAAACATAAAATCATGCATTATAAAAAGCTATCCTCTGAGATCAAGAACAAGATATGGATGCCCATATCACTATATCTATTCAACTTGAATTAAAGATTCTAAGTAGTGCAATAAGGAAAAAAAATGAATAAAAGCATAAAAGTTGGGGGGAAAATAAAACTTGCATTTTCCATAGACGATGTTATTGTGTATATAGAAAAATCTTAAAGAACCTACAGATAAACTATTAGAATAAATCAGCAAATACAATTAGTTCACTAGAAAAAAGTTTAATATACAAAACCAATTAATGTGCATCTACATACAATAAACAAGTAGAAAAATAAATTTGAATATATACTAAGTATAATATAATCATAAATATCAATATCTGGGAAAAATCAAAGGAAAGCTATTTCAGATCTCTACAGGACCAACAAAACATTCCTAAGAGAAATTAAAGATGACCTAAATAAATTGAAGGGTACACTATGTTTATGAATTAGATTACTCAGTATTAGTAAGAAGTGAATTCTCCCTAAATTGATCAAGAAACCATGCAATCTCAATCAAAATCCCAGAGTTTTTTGTGGAAAATATAAACTTAATTTTAAAATTTATAAGGAAATGCAAAGGTCTTAGAATAGCCAAATCTATCTTGAAGAAAAGGACTTACACTACCAAAAATAAAAGCTTTTATAAAATTATGAGCATTAAGACAGTGCGATATTGGTGCATATATAGATAAATGGCCAAATGGAATTGAAGGGATTATCCAAAAACAGACCCACAATATACAGTCATCTGATTTATGAGAAAGGTAGTATGTCAAAGCAGTATGGATAAAAAGTTTTTGTTTTTTTGTTTTTGTTTTTGTTTTTAAATAAATGGTGTTGGTCAATTGTATATCTGTATTTTTTTTATGTATGTCACCTCCAAACTCACACCATATTCAGAGATCAATTCCAGATGTAAAACAGACTAGTTCCAGATGTAATGAAGATAAATGCACATAAATTTGAAGTGTTAAACAGAAAACATTTAAAATAAAATGATATATCTTTATGTTCTAGGATAGGTAAACATTTTTTAAACAGTACACTGTATGTAGTAAACAAATAGAAAAGAAAGGTAAATTGGATAAGTTGAATTACATTAAAATTAAGAGTTTCTGCTCATCAAAAGATACCATCAAGAGCATTCAAAAGAAAGCCACAGAATGAGAGAGAACATTTCCAATATATATATATTTATAAGGACACATATCGATCAATAGTTGTCCTACAAATCACTAAAAAAAAAAAAAGGCTGTAAACCAAATAGAAAAAAAAGTGCATGAAAGAATTGAACAGGCACTCCACAAAGGAGATATCGAAATGACCAGTACACATATGAAAAGAATCCCAACATCATTAATCATCATGGAAATGAAATAACCATAGTGAGAAACCACTACCCACCCAACAGATTGGCTATGGGATAAAGACTAACAATCCATGTTAGTTAACTCAGGGTTGATGAAGCGCAACTGGAACTCTTAGAAACTACTGTAGGAATATAAACCAGTACAAGCACTCTTTTAGAAAAGTGTTTGGTAGTATCTCTTAATCATACATATATCTTTTGACCTAGTAATTCCATTCTCATATATGTACCAACAGAAAACACAAATATGTTCCCCCAAAAGATGTATCTAAGAATGTTTATAGCAGTATTATTGGGAATGGACAAAATATGGAAACAACCCAAGTGTCAGCAATAGAATAAAGTGTGAAATATTCATAAAATAAATATTATATGTTGACATATATTAATCATGTCTTTTTATTTTTTGTATTGCTGATGCTTTGATATCCAATATCCAGGGCCTTGCTAACCCTGGAAAGACTGCCAATCCCAAGGATAACCAATTCCTAGAGATAGTAACTGCCTGTGTACCTTTTATATGCAAACTAACCAATCCAGAGCCCCCTTCCTCCCCCCCCCCATACATCCTTTATGAAGCTTTTACACTCTGGGCTACTATGCCCCTGCCCTAAACATCCCAGAACCAGGGCGAGATATCAGACAACCAGGGGCAGCCCCTATAGCCCGGGAGTCTCCCGAAATGATCCAAACTAATCAATCTTAAACCTGCTTACTGTGCCTCACCCATCCTTCCTACAAAAACCACAATAAAGACTCACCCACATTTTCCCATTCTTCTGCCTCCTGTCTGACCTCGATGCTTTGTGTGGCCCAGTGTGGTGGGTGTGGTGTGCCCCCTTCTCCTAAGCACTGTAACAAACTATCTTTTCATTGGCAGGCATCCCCAATCTGTTGGCCTCACCATACCTGAATAATAATAAAGCCTACATTTTAAAACACAATAAGAATGAATGAACTAAAACTACATCCAGTAAGCATAATGAATCTCACAAAGGTGATGCTGAGCAAAATAAATTACAAAAGAGTACAGAGTTTGTGCATTAGATGTCAATGGTATTTCTGCTGATGAGTGTAATGACCAAAAGGGGACACCAGAGAGACCTATGGGGGCACTAAGGACACTCTGCTTCCTGATGGGGCTGTTGATTGCATGGATCTTTTCACTTTTCAAATTCACTGTGACTTACTCATGATCTAGGCACTTTTCTGCATGAGTGTTATACTTCTTTTTATATTAGAAAAACTACGAAAATTGAGCTACAATTATATCCAGAATAAAACGACATTCCAAAACTGGAAAGAATAAAAATAAATTTTCTGACACCTCAGACATTTTTAAAATTCACAATAAAATCAACAATAAAACAATCCCCTAACAAGCAAGATACAAGAAGAAAAACAATCCATGAATTAGAGTAACATACAACAAAATTGATTAAACAAATTAGACCTAGATCTTTGGGGGGGGGGAAATCAATAAAAAAAAACTTCTGTCAAGTCTAGTCAAGAAATAAAGGGAGGCAACACAAATACACAATAGTAGGAATGAAAAGAAAGGTATTTCAAGCGATAGATTTTTTTTACATTATTTGCAAATACTGTATGAAGCTTAATAATGAATTTAAAAATGCCAGTGATATGCAAGATTTTCTGTAGATTACTAAAAATGACTCAAGGAAATGGAGAAGCCAGGAAGTTTCCAGGATATCAAAGTAATAGCCCTAAGACCAACAACCAGCCTAGATAATTTTACAAGTTAAATTGGTTCCAACTTTCAAGAGCTCTGTCCATACAAGTGCAAAAGAATAATATATTCCCTATCCACATTATGAAGAGAGTACAAGCTGAATACAATTTGAACCCAAGTATCTGAGAGAGAAACTATAGGTCGATGTCACATATGCATCTAAGTGGAAAATCTCAAATTTTATTGCAATAACAATAAAAGCAAAATGAACATTATATAAAAATGAGAAGCCAGGGTCAACTGCTGGGAAAGGTCTCCCCACTGAAAAAAAGGAGACATACAGAAAGATATCATCCTCCTCTTCCATGTGCTGCTGTTTTTCTGGGTATGACAATTGGAACTGTCACAGTCACTGTGAAACTATGAGGAGAGCTCAGACTACCCCCTAAGGACAGCCAAGTAAAAAGATGAAAAAGACCAGAGCCTTTGATCTGGGCATTGAATGTCTGAATTGGCCAACCCTGGAGGCCCCCTAGCTAGAGGCCTCTTTTTATGTCACATATTAAGTTTTCCTTATTGTTTAATCCATTTGAGATGAGCATTCTGTTACTTGCAGACAAGTACATCCTAATTATCTACAAAGATGAATTAAATTTAAGCGGAGAGAAAAGAGTCTAAGAATGTCTTAAAATCAATGAGGGGATATGTAAAATTTAGTAGAGCATATGATAAATATGACATTCAAGTTAATGGGGAAAGGTAAATGGTAGTAGGACACATTACTGAGAAACGTAAAAGCTAGATCACCACGTCACAATTTCTTGCAAATCAATCCCAGGTGGATGGAAGATTTCATTGAAATAAAATCAAACCATAAAAATACTAAAAGAAAGTATAAATGAATAGTATCTACTTTGCAAATTGGGTATGACTTTTTAAGAAATACAAACATTTAAAATATTATATGTGAAAATTTTCTTGTACTCTTATGAGTACAAAATGTTTGACACAAATAACTACTAATTCCCTTCTGAGAGGTTGTAGGAGTTGACAAGAAAAATTTTATCCTCAATATAAAAAAGCAAAGATCCGAGGCATAATTTACAAAATATGAAATTCAAATGATCACTGACTATATTTTTAAATACATGTATAATCCCATAAGAAATGCAAATTTAGTAACATTATTTTGTCATACTGCAACTAAATTAACAAAAATGTTTAATATATATCACCCAATTTTTGAGCATAGGATAGAACAGAAATTTCCATATACTACTGGTGGATGTGTAAATTATTAAATCTTTCTATAATTAATTTGAAAATATGTATCAAGTACATGAAGGATCTAAAGAAAGTATTATCCTTGGTTGGGCAAGTCCACTTCTTAAAAAACACAATGAAATAAATATAGATGTAATAAAACTGTATATATTCTGGATATTTATTACAACACTATTCTATAATAATATGGTGAAAGTGACTAAACATTCATCATATAGAAAGATAAAATAAATGATGGCTCCCTTTAAGTTTCCATTAAAAATCATAGTGGAAAAGAATAAAGAAATGAGAAAATACTCCCAATATAGCATTAAATGGGAAAGTCAGGATATAAAATGTATGTACAATAAATAGCAATTTGATAAATATATCTATCACTGTCTCTATCTCTATGTATACAGGGAAGTGAAAACAAAAGTAAGTACAGAAAAGGCATCAGAAATTCTAACAGTATTTATTCCTCAGTTCAGAGATTATAGCTGACTGCTTTATTATTCTTTTCATTTATTGGTATTTTCTAAACATTCTACCCTAAATGAGCATGTATTGATGCTATCTTAAAAAAAATTAGCAATAAATGTTACTTAAAATGAAATAGTCCTTAATTGTATCTTTTCCTTATCCCACTACTCAAATGAAGCAGACGTTTGTTTTGGTTCTCAGCTCTGCCAGAAACGGGTCTGCGCAAGGGTTCTGAACGGGTGACATTTTTCTTGGACAATCCACAGCAAGACTGCTAATCCATGAAGAGGCTGGAGTTTATTTCCCTTCTGTGACTCACTGGGCACAGTTGGGGGTCTCTATCAGAGCTGCTTAATAGGGACCCTGAACAATTCTCAGGCTGGGTCCTCCCAGTCCCCACCACCACTGCCCACCTCCCCGTCCTCAGTACTGAACCCACAGCAAAGCTCCTGGCACCAGCGGCTGGAGCCACCAGGTAAGGGGTTCCACCTGTGCTCTAAGAGGCAGCTCTTACTCCACTATTGAGAGCTATCCTGTGTTCTGGCTGGTGCCTTTTCCACCTGGCCTCACTGTTTATCACTTCTGATCCCTGAGAATGTGGGACAATTTGTAACACAGTGCAGCAGACCGGGGCAAGAATGTTAATGATGTACGCACTTCTAAGCCCAGGGAGGGCTGGGGTCCTACGGCGTGGCAATCACTGACTGCATGATGAGCAATTATTACTCTGAATTATCAGCAGCAGCCATGAGGCCCGCTTGAGGACATGACATCAACGGGGGCATTTGATTCCTGTGAAAAGCCAGCTTTCATGAAAAATCAAAATTGACCGAGAAGCCAGAAGAAGCATCTTAAGTCTTAAACTAATAAAAGAGTGGAGCCCTCCCATTTCCCTTGGTAACTGCTTAAACAGGGAGTTTGACCCAAGGGCACTGGTGAAACATCAAGTCAGCAGGCTCCAGACCACTGGGAAGGGGCTGTGAGGCTCTCATCCTGGCTTGGGGTGTGGGGTTGGGGGGGAACATGAGGATGGAGTGGAAGGTGGGCAGTCACAGAACCGCATCATCCTGAGTTCAGGAAGGATATCCCTATCCTGTGCCACACATCGTGCCTCCCACCTCCCAGGAAATCTTCCTTCCAGCCCAGCACAGACACAGGCTTGTTGGTGCTGCATAATTAAGTCTTCACAGTCTCAGGGCCTCAGTACCTCTGGTGGCGCTGCTCAGAAACCCACAGAAATGCAGGGGACATGGGAGACTGCAGGGGGGTCTCAAGACCCACTACCCCAATTCCCCACCTATTGCAACCACCACATGTCTGCTTCTACAACTGTTTAATATATTTGGGTTCCAGTAAGATTCTGTTGGAGCAGATTTTCCAGGGCTAGAGAAAGGCTTGAAAACCACTGGACAAAATTCTTTCTCAATCTCTTGGTCTTAACTCGCTTCTACTCTACCAAAAGGAACAGAAAACAGCCCTGTTCTCTCTCATCATACCAGGGTGTTCTTTGTCCTGGAATGCCCACTCACAGAGCAGACACAGGCCTTCCCAATGCTTCCGCCCACTTCCCCACCCGCTTGTCCAAGGGCAGGCTGCCTCCAACTGCGCCAGTGAATCAGGTGGATGGCGCCCATGGGAAATAAGGTTCAAAGGGCCTGCGCGCAGTTGGCGATTTCCCCAGGATTGCACTGCACCAGGGACCCTGCGTTAGTGGAAGGAAGGGAGTGAGCTTTCCACACTGGTATCATTAAGACGGAGAAGGGCAGACATCCTCAGCAATCATGTCATGGAAAAACGTTTCTGCAGGGCTGTAGCTGGTGTTACACTCCAGGCAAGGCATGCTTATGAAAATAAAAAAGACCACCGTGTTTTCCTTCTTCCATTCATCACACCAAAGCAGCCCTACAAATAAAATCTCATCAGAGGCGAAGCTCCCAGATCCCTCTCAGCCCTTGGTCTTTATAAGTAGACATCTGTGTCCAGGCATAGAAGCAGGGCTGGACACTGCCCGGGCACACAGAGCCCCCTCCAGTCTAGCCTGGTGCGGTGAGGAGCTGCAGCCCAGGGCACTTGGAGGCACAGGGTCATGTTCTAGGCCTGCCTGGGCCTTGCAGCTCTTGTGGGGTCTGGAGCAGAACGCTCAAGAAAGTATACAACCCCCTGTTCCTGACGCGGATGGCCCAGGCCACAAAGGAGAGTTCTCACTGCCAAATGTTGCATTAAGTTCATCACACTGACTGACCCTTCTACTCAGACAGGAGGCTCCTATTATTTGAATTTTCCATTTGAGAAAATGAAGGTTGGGAGAAGGGGAGTGGCTGCAAAAGCTCAAGGGAGGCAGAGTCTGGAGTGATGCAAAGGTTCCCAAGTCAGTGAGACCACCTATGTACGATGTACCTTAGTGCACAGCAGGTGCTCCGCTGTCCTGCTCAGCTCCCTCTTGTCCTGTCCTAACAGCTTTCCATGCCCCCACCTTTGGAAACTTTCCTGCAGGGGCTCCAACAATCCCATCCTGACTCATATCAAGAGCTAAGGACATTTGCATGGACAAACCCATGTGAACCCCCTCTGGAGATTTCTGTCTGAACAAAGAGAAAGCCGAAAAGAAATTTGTAGGGTTCCAGCAGGAACAAGCATGCACCCCCGGGACAAATGCAAGGCCAAGTCCTGTAGGAACTGGACTCAACTTTCCAGCAAAGCCAGTCCTGGCAGGGTTGCTTGGTGATCACCCATGCCCGAGAGCTCCAAGCAGAACACAGACATGATTAATGTTTTGCCCAGAGTTACACAGCAAGCTGGTGACACAGACTTTTGATTTTGCCATCCAGTGCTCCCTCAGCAATAATGTACTTCCTGGATAAGATAATTTAATTAGTATTTGTCCAGCACCCTGCAGCAAAAGGTGATCACCCACTCCTCCCATCCTCTGATGGGGCTGAGTAATCAGTCTCTTCGTGCCACTTAATCTAAAACATCTGGGTGACTCACCCTTCCTGAGAATTCCCTCCAGGGTATTTACTTCAAGAAAACATCCATTTGATCCATAATTTAAATGAGTCCTCTTGGTATAAATCTTAAAGAAACTACTTGGTTTGGGTTTTGTGCCTGTGCTTATTTGCTGTAGTTGTTTTAAATTAAGATAGATAGATAGATAGATAGATAGATAGATAGATAGATAGATAGATAGATAGATAGATAGATAGAAAGAAATAGGTGATAGATAGATAGATGATAGATAGATAATAGCTAATATGTTAGAATACATACATCTATTAAGATATATATCACCTTTGCAGGGATCTCCTGACCCTGCTCCAACATGACAGCATCCAACAATCAGCCCCGTTGGCTCCTCTACCAGCTCTGCACTGGGCATGGCCACAGAGAGATGCAGTTGAGGGGGGCTCTTCAGAGTTGCCCCCACCTCCTTGGATTGACTGATCTTTGCACTGCCTTTGTGTGCCTAAGGACCCCAACCCTGCCCTCAAATCTGCTGCCCACCCTCAACTTTATTTTTAGGTCACCCCAATTTCCCAGCCTTACCCCTCACAGCCATGTGAACTCCAGGAACCCCACCCAGTTCAGCCCTGCCTTCTAATGCTGCCCTAGAGCTGTGACCCTGGGTACCAATTTCCTCTCTTTGATTTGTCCTGAAACCTTGCTGTAATGCAGCCTGGGCCTGAATAACATTTGCTATGGTAAATCCTATTCCTGCTTTCCAGATAAGTTCTCTTTTAACAGCGGTAAGCTGCCAGTCAGACAGATAACAACTGGGATATGCAGTTATTAAGGGCAGATTTTAAAATGACAAAAGGATACATTTTAAAATAAAGCCCTCTTGAAAATCAGCTTCCCTTCCAACTCAATTATATTCAGGACTCCTGCTCAGAAGCTCCTTATACTGAGAGATTCCAGCTCCCCTTGGCTTCACAGTACTGGAGGAGCGTTGCTGTGGCAACGCGCAAAGGCTGAGACACCTGAAACAGGAAGTGGAGGACACAGTGCCTCCTGCTCTCTCAGGCACCTGGAGTGGCCCCCCATCAGCTGCCTAAGATGAGGCAGAGACTCTCACAGGCAACACTGCCACCCACTATGAGGCCCTTGGTGTTAGAACTGAGCTGAAAGAAGGGGGATTGGGTAGCAAAGGAGCCAGCAGACGGGGCCTGATTGTCACTAACCTCAGAGGAACACTGAGGAATGACGGCTAGTACCATGGCAGACATGAATGGTTGCGTCAGCAGGCAGCTACACTTGACAAGCTCCTTTCATAACAGAGTGACTGAAAGGGCTTCCTGTCCTGGTTTCCCCTTACCAGGTGGCAGTACCAACACAAGTCAATTTCTATTTTGGTCATGAATGTCTCAGACCAATGTGGACCACCCAGCCCTGCACCAAGCCTCACAGCTTTGCGCATCTCTAACAGACATCATAGGTTATCCCTGACACCCTTGACATTGCAGGTCACACCCTGACCCACCAAGGTATCAAACCATAGTTGTCCACCCCCTCTTTGATGCTGCCAACAAACCCCTGACGCTCAAAAATGTCATCAAACCATGTATCACCATTGCATCTCAACCAATTATTGAACCTTCTATGATTTTTATGACCAGCCCCATGACTCTGTCACAGGATGGGCTGAAAGTCTCCCAGCCCCACATCACACAAGGATCCTCAGCCTTCCCAGCTTCTCCCTGGGGAACCAATCCTCCTCCATGTTGCAACTGGCGACCACTCCCTCAGCGCCCCCAGCTCTCACACCCTCCATAACTCCACATATGCATCCTGCTACCTGGTCCTCAAGGAGCACAGCCCACAAATTCCCTCCCCTAGTTCCTCGGTACCCCAACATCATGTAACCCTTTCTGCCCCTCCACCACCCCTAGCCAGTGCTGGCCAGTGTAGAAGGCTCTCTGCCAAGGGTTTAGCCTGCCCGCCGAGAGCTTACTGTGCTCTTTGTCTCCTGGGCATTGTCATTAGAAGAGCTGTCTTTCTCTCTAGTATATAGAAATGTGTATGTGACTCTGTGTGTGAGTGTGTGTGTGCGTGTGCGTGTGTGTGTGTGTGTGTGTGTGTGTGTGTGTCTACCATGTGAGCCTGTGCCTGAGTGCATGCCAACCAGCTAATGCTTTAATGCTATCCTGATTAGACTGAGTCTGTCTTGACTCACATCATGAGCGATTCCATCTGGGGCTTAACTTTGGGGATTCTAATGCTGGGTAAAGGCCATCGTCCAGTCCTCAGTCCTGAAAATCCCCATAAGAGGAGGGAAAACAGGCAAAGTATCTCCTTAAGGAGCCCCAGATCTACCCCTTGCATGAGCACCAAATCGAACAGCCGAAGCCCACCATGAGTTATACAGCCCGTGTGTGTCACTGCATGCTTCTCAGCCTCCTCATGACTTACTTTTCTGTTCATGGCCTTGTCTACTCTTGGATCTGGGGGACATTCTCTGGCTATAACCTCTGTCTCCTACCTCAGCACCTGTCCTGTCGGTTCAGCCAATTTCAACCACTCTGGGAAAACATAGTGTCCCTTCCAGCCTAGCCCAGGACCACAAGGCTGGCCCTCCAGGCCCAGGGCTTCCAGGTCCCCCACTGGACTGAGATGGTATTAGCGACACTTTGGCCCTTTCTGTTTGAACCTCTCTGAGCCTCCTCCCCACTCGGCCCCATGCACACCAGCGCGGAGGGCACATCAACAGAGACTGGGAGGGGGACGTCTGTCCTGGTTCACACCTGCTCAGAACCCGCATCCCACGCCACCACAGCGGGGTGGGGCGAGGGGAGGGTGGGTAGGAGGGTGGAGGCTGACCTTACGCATGTCTTTGCCGAAGGTCTCACTGTACGTTGTGCCGAGAATTTCAAACTGGACGTAGGGATTCGAGCTGTCCTCCCGAAACTCCATCACCCCTGTGAGACCAGTGATGTGGCCCTGCAGAGAGAAGGAAAGACCGTTGGAGGGAGGGGCAAACATGAGTGGTGCAGGGGACTGGATCTGAAAGCAAGGAAGGGAAGGGAGTGGTGACCAAGAAAGGAACCATCGAGGTCTGCGGAAGCAATGGGCCCGCGGTAATGAGAAAAGAGAGGCTGGCTGTCCTAGGGCCTCGGAGCAGGATCACTTCCTAGGCCATTGCTCACAGGGGCAATTCCTAAGACTGAACCTGTCATTCAGGCAGGCAATAAGATTAGAGCACTGCTCTGGGCCACACATTGTGCTGGCCATGATTTAAAGAGTGGCAGCTTTTGTCCCCACCCACCTAGAGCTTATAGTCTACCTGGCAACCTGCTCCAGGCACTCACCCTAGCTCAGCGGTTCTCAACCTTCCTAATGCCACGACCCCTTAATACAGTTCCTCATGTTGTGGTGATCCTCAACCATAAAATTATTTTCGTTGCTACTCTATAACTGTAATTTTGCTACTGTTATGAATCATAATGTAAATATCTTTTTGTTTTCCGATGGTCTTAGGCGACCCCTGTGAAAGGGTCGTTCGACCCCCAAAGGGGTCGCGGCCCACAGGTTGAGAACCGCTGCCCTAGCTTGAGCTCAGAGAAAGTCCAAGGTCAATAAAAGCCACAGCAGACGCATGGCGGTAAGTTGCAGGGCAGCAAGCATGACAACTGGAGGCCAAAACCCAGCTCCAGTCCTAGCTTTGCCACCTGTGCCACCTTAGGCAAGTTACCTCCCGTCTCCCAGCTTCAGCCTGAAATTAATTAGATCCATGCCACAGATCCTGCAAGGACTGAAGGAGAAAATGTGCACAAAGAATGGTGTCTGGCACAGACTGAGTGTGGTGGGTGTGTATACCCAGCGCCTCTTTCCAGTGGTTCAGTGGGCTCTGTAGGAGCAGGCGGCAGGGGTCAGAGCTAACCTTTAATAAGCCCCCTTCATTCCTCAAGCCTGGGGTGGGGGGGTCTCATCCAACCTTAATCTCCCATAGACCGTGAGCGGGGAGAATGCCAAGGCTGAGTCCCAAGAGGGCCCCTGGCCCTGGCTTGGGTTGCAGGATATTCAAACCAACACAGAATATTTACACTGCTATTGAAACCATGCACGATTTATTGCGACTAAAACTTCTAGCACTATAGATTTCCTTAAATGCTCTTTTGAAGCTCTAAAAGCCAATTCACCCTAACAAATCTTCTGTGGATTACCCAATTCACTTCAAATCCAGCCTTCTAACTTGGTGTCACGCCTCAGCATGTCATGAAACACATCACAAGTATAGAGTGCCTGAACATGCACACTCATACACACATACACAGGTGCACACATGCATGTACACACACACACATGCACACACGCTGAGGTCTTGGATGATTAGCACATCCTCTACCAACTGAGGAAACCTCTCTTACAGACAGTGGCAAACATGAGCTAGGCAGCTGCCTCAATTTTTTTTACTTACAGTAGTCCTGCCTTATCACTGAGGGATATGTTATAAGACCTCCAGTGGATGCCTATAACTGTGGATGTACCAAACCTTATGTATACTATGTTTTTTCCTATACATATATACCTCTGATAAACTTTAATTTATAAATTAGGCACAGTAAGAGATAAAAAACAATAACAAATAATAATATAGGGCAATTATAACAATATACTGCAATAAAAGTTATGCAAATGTGGTCTCTTGTCTCTCTCTCTCTCTCTCTCAAAATATCTTACTGTACTACATGCACCCTTCTTCTTGTGATGATGTGAAATGATACAATGACTACATGATGAGATTAAGTGAGGTACTTAGCATGGGGTGCAATTCAAAAACTTATGAATTGTTTATTTCTGGAATTTTCCATTCAACATTTTTAGACCATGGTTGACCATGGATACCCGAAACTACTGAAAGTGAAACTGTAGACAAAGGGAAGACTACTGTACTTGTGACCTTGGGCAAGTTACTTAACCTCTCTGAAGTCCAGTCTCCTTATATGAAAACAGGGACAATAGTAAGAACACATAGCCATGAAATGCAGCTCACTCATCCCTTAAATACTGGGAGAGGATGAATGGCAAAGAGAGAGACCTGGGAGGGGCCTATGGGGCAACCACACAAAGAGCTCAGCTTCAGGCCACCTGCGGGAGGAGGCGGAAGTGTGGAGTGGGTGTGAGGAGGGGCCTGTCTTTGGCTTTGGCCTTGGCCTTGGCCTGGGAGGGTGCCCTCCACACACACCTTTTTGATTGTGTCCAGCATGGACCTCCCTCCATTCCACGGCTTGGTGGACTTGCGTATGCAGTTGAGGCTTGCCATGCTGTGCCACTTCCGGTCCTCCAGCTTCCTGTGGAAGGCGTTGGCTAGCATCAGAACACTGTCATACAGGTAGAGGTTGGAGATCTGCAAAGACAAAGGTGGTGAAACCCTTTCCATGGGTGCATTTCCAGAGAGGGCAAAGAAACCAGTAGAGGGCTGGGTTAACCGAAGATGTCAACAGCAACAAGTGATGCCCAATAGCTATGCCATGATCCTCAGGCTTCTAGGTATTCATTCAAAAACCCAGCCAGGTGCCAGGGTCCTGAGTAGAATAAGACCTAGCCCTGCTTCAAGAACCAGTCAGGAGGTGGATCTGAACATCAACAGGAGAACCAAAGTGATCAGCACCACGATGGAGTCCTATATGCAGGCTCTCTGTGAGACTGGAGTGGGGCATCCTGCTCACGTGACACAGGATGGAGCGAAGGATTGGCAGAAAGCTCAGTCTAGAAGGATCAGTAGGATAAAAGATGGGAGCATTATAGGGAGGGCACAGCATTATGCAAAGGCATGAATGTGGGAAGGAGTAGGGTAGAGCAGGTGATGGTGATGGAGATTCAGGAAGCCACCAAGCCTGCTCTGCAGTGTCACTGCTGGCCAGCGGATGCTTATGGGATTTGCAACTGTGTACAGCTGAGAAGTCCCCCTTTGCTTAGCTGTCTATTAGCCATAGCTGAGTCGGAGAGGAAACACAGCCTATCTCAGAGCTCTGGAGAGCATGGTTGTAGGATGAAGTGGGAATAACAGTGAGAAGAGCTACACCACAGTTGTGGGATCCGGGGGGCGGGGGGGGGGCGGCGGAACAGGTCTGGCTCACCCTCCTAATCATGATTAAGGGCTTTGATATGGATGAGCCCAAACACCAACACCTGCCTTCCCAGGGGTCCAGCAAGAGCCTTCTGTGGGCAGGAGGACAGCCCTGTTGTCAGGTGTTATCCTTCATGCCACCCCACTCCTCCCAGTGGGTGTCATGGAGCAAGAAGGAAGGAGAGGAAGAGGAGGGTATGGGGGGAGGTAACATCCACCCTCAGACAGGTGTGTGGTCCCTCACAGTAACTGTTGTACAAACAACCATCAGCCAAATTAGGTCAAAGGGAAAATTCTCTGCACATCTCAGCAGCAAGGGGTCTGATAAAAATATTTCAGGAAAACAAAATCACTGGATATAAATAGAAGAATATGTCGGCCACACAGGACTCCTGGGACAATCCTCGGGCTGCAGGACGAACCCCTGCTCCTCCCAGTCTACCTCCCACCCCATCCCCCAGAATGTCCCTTGCGCCCTTAACACCTCCATGCCTTATTCTCAGCCTGAGATTTCTACCTTCACATGTCTTAGACTAGGTGCCCCCAAACAGAGTCCCAGACAAGAGCTTGGGTGATGGGAATTGTCCCCAGAATTACAACTGAAATCAGAGGTGGGCAAAGGAGCTGGTACAGGACATCACCAAAAACATCTGCTATAATGTGTGCCCAGCAACTCAGGCTAACTCTCAAGGGTCATCTCTGCCATGACATATCCAAGCAGAGCTGACCGCTTCTGTGAGGGCCCCTGCGCCCTGACCTTTCCTAAAGAGGTTTGTCCTATCTGCCTTCAACCTGTGTCCATGCAGTGGGCACAGGGATGTATGCCACTAAGCCCATGTGCCTGGCACCTCCCCACACTGTAGGTGTAAGTGGGTGGAGGATTGACAGGAGATGTCTCAGGGGTGGCAGAAGGGTGCCTGGGATGACTGACCACTGCTGACTTAACCAAGGACCTTAGGCCAAAGGGAAGCAGACATGTCGGCACCTGGTGACCATTTTCAGGGCCCTGGAGTACACAGGTGCTTACCTGAGAGCAGACAGAAGTTTTTCCCACCACCTGGAGTTCACCCTCTGCCCTACAGGGAACAGCAGGACAGACCCTGTCTACTACACCTCCAGTCCTGGGGGAGCATTTCTTTGGGGAGGAATGTTCTGGTCAGCCCCCCAGCTCTCAGAAGCCTCTACCATGGCAAAATCATTTCTGACACGTCTACCTCCCTTCTGGAATAGAAAGCCACAATGGAGAAATTGTTGTAAGATAATGTAAGCCACTTAGAGTTGGCTTGGTTTTATTTTTTTCTGAAAGGATAACTCAGAGCTGAGGGTCCTTGAGGATGTGAAGATTTCTCTTCTCAAGACATTCATGGATCTCCCAGCCAGCCTCTCATAGCCAATGCTATTCAACCAGTGGGGCACTGGGAATCACAACTACACCTAGACCTGCACTCACACACATGGGCAGCACCACCCCAGCTGTGGCCCAGGCCAGTACCCAGGACAATTTCCCTTTTTCCCTCCAGCACTTCAATTCACAATGAATTAAGGTACTTAACAAATGTATGAATGCAGAGAGGTCTGCAGTGAAGAGAAAAAAACAGGATGTGACTCAGAAAGGCCAAAGGAAGCCCTCAGCCCTCCCACAAGTGTGTCTGCTGGGAAGGGTGAACCCATTTCAGTTCAAGGGAACAGGCTTGAGCAATATTCTCTCCCAGTCACAGATAGGCCTTCCCACTACCCCCACATCTATCACCCTGAGCACCTTCTTCCATGATATACTATACACCGTCACTTCATAAATGCATATACCTCACCAAACTTGAGCTTCTTAAGTGCAGGGGAGGATTTTTTTTTCCACTCTTCTAGATAGATCTCTATATATCTCTATATGCATTCACTATCTCTGGAACCCAGCACCTAGCACATGGTTGGCGCTTACTGTATGATGGTTAGTTGCATGGTGGATATATGGAAGGATGGAAGGATGGATGGATGGATGGATGGATGGATGGATGGATGGATGGGTGGATCTCCTGCTAAGAAAGTACACACTGATCTTGGTTTAGAAAAAGAGAAAATATAGAAAACAGCAGGCAAAAAAGATTTGCTGCCTACACCTTTGACTTGGGAAGGAAGTCTCCTTTGTTCAAACAATTTGCTTGTCATTTCTAGCCCACTCAAAATGCCTTCTTAATCCTCACTGGGAGCTGCTTCCATCTTCTCCACTCACTGCTGCCCTTCTCCTCATAAGACGCTATCTCAAAACTTGCCTGATCAAGCAGAAGCTGACACTCTATACTGGTCTGTGGCTCTGCCTCTGCTTCCCAGCCTTGCTGTCCTCACCTAGGGAACCTGCTAGATTCACTGGTGGGGATGCAAAGGGAGGAGTGCTGCCCTCACAGTCTGGTTGTCCAGGGAAGGGACCTTTGGGGAAAAGATTAAGAGCCAAGAGTAGAAAGGCAGCATCTGCTTGAGGCTCCCTCCAGGTCCTGAGAAATGGAGGAAATGCCTTTCCTCAGGGTGGATGGGTAGAGACCAGCATCAAGGTTTTGTCAGGTTATGCCCCAGAACCAAGAGGAGCAGTCTGGAAGGAGAGCAGCTCCCAGCAGCATGGACGCTCCTCACCATTGGTCTCAAGGGGCTAACAACTGAGCTGGAGCTACAGGCCACAGGGAGAGGGGTGGGGGCTGGCCCGAAGGAGTCCTTGCCTTTATCCCTCACAGCTCAGCTAAGTCACAGCACAGAGCTCATTCACAAAGAACAGACAAGGAGAGCAGATACTGTCACTATTTAACCCTTATCCCCCCGGCAAGTGAGAGCTTGGGGCTCTGGCTGGCCTAGGAATACTGCAGCACAAAAGTGACAAGGAACCAAAATAAGCATTCCAGGTGAGAGTAGACTTGAGAAGCAAAAGAGAGGCCACAGTGTCGAGACCAAGGGTATGGCAGAGGAAAGGCCCAGATGCAAGACAAACATGCAAAATCAGGTCAGAGATGCCAGAGGGCATCAAATGAGAGGCACACAGAGCCAGAGCCAGGAAAGGGGCCCGAGGCTTTCCTAGGAGCCTGTGGTCTCATTCCAAGTGGGCACAGAGCTGATTCAGCTGGCCAAACTACTGATCTATGCAAACTTCCTCTTTCACTGTCATACACTAGGACTCTTACCCTACCTTGCGAACAGCTTAGACAGGTGGGAGTGAAAGCTTTGGATTCATCACAGCCTGGGCCAGCTTTGCTCACTGCTGTACCCCTGTATCAATAGCAGTTCATGGACATAGCAAGTGCTCAATAAATGCTGCTGAATGGGTGAGTTGACTCTTCACTTGCACTCACTTGCTGAGTACTGTTGAACAAGTCAAGACTTGCTGATGGTAATAACATGAAATGTGATGAGTGACCCTGGAGAACTACAGTGGGCAGTCCTGATTTACCCTCTGGGAAATGCAGATGGCAGTGTGTACCATATACTGTCCTAAGCAATTTGCATGCATTTTCATCTTTGGAGGGAGCAGAGACAGGAAGAGATAGGAGGGGAAATAAAGGACTTAAGTAGGTTGCTGGCTTGAATGTGGATAAGTTGAGAACTCCTCTAGGGTTTCCGCAATCGTTGGGCCCAGCACCTCTCTGGTACACAGAATCATGGGGCCTACTGGGAAAACAAACTTGGATCTGCCAATACCACTCACCCTTCCCCCAATTTCTCTTGGTCCAAACGCTTTTCAAGGGCAAGCAAGGGTCATATCTGGCATTTATGGCTTATGGCTCAGAAGACTGAGCAAGGATCAGCCCTGAGCATTACATCCCCAACCCTGACTGAACTCTGCTCACCTGGGCATGTGTCCCCAGCCTCCGCCTGGCCCTGCAGCAAAGTCACAGCTGCCAGAGCCCTGGGTCTGAGCTTGCCTTTCAGCAAGGCATGCTCTGAGGGGTTGCAGGGCTGCCCTTTGAGGGAAAGGCAACTTCTCTGTGTCCTCAGATTGTTCCATAAAAGGTGCCAATATAGGAAAGCCAGAGTGGGGGCCTCCATAATGCCCTGACCCAGGTTCCTGAGAGGGAGGCGGCTTGACCCCATTGTAGACAAAGGCCTGCCATTTGCACTGCAGGACTGGGCAGCCACAGAAGACGTCAGCACAGCCAGTTCTGCAGTGAGACCACCAGGTGTGCAGGACAGAGGGGAGGCAGGCAGGACAGGACCAGAACAGACGGCAGCTTCAGCCGAGCCCTGTGGGAGGCTCTGTGCTCTGCTCTCTGCCACCTGTTGCCTGTCCCTTGCTCAGGTTTAGGGGTTTCAGTCCTGGGGAAGCTTCCTTATGTCCTTGCTACATGGCCACTTCCCACATCACACAGTATGGTTCAAGTGTCCTCATTTCTCCGGAGGGAGAAAGTAACTAACTACCAGTTACCTTGTCTCTCAGCCTCAGACCTGCCCCTTTATAGGCACAGAGCTGTCTTTCTTGGAGGCATATCCTGTCTTGTCACATCTCCAAGGGCCACTCCCTGGTGGCTGCCCTCCTCCCTGACTGACCTTTTAGCCTCGCACCTCTTGCTTCAGACACACAGAATGCTGCTCCTGCTTTCCAGGGCCTCCAGGCCTTTGCATATGCCATTCTCCCTAACTGGTACATGATACAAACTAGAGATTATCATTCCCAATGTATTTGGAGTTTGTGAGCATTAAGAGAGAGAGGACATTTGTTACATAGGAACTGGCACAGAGTATGTGCTTAATGGATGTTTGTGGAATTAATGAATGTTGGATGAATAGTTTTAAACCTGTTCTTATAAAACAACACTAAGGTAAAGAGATATCAGAGTATTTGCAAAGAGGATGTCTCTTAGAATATGAGAGACAGAGGATAGAAGCCATGCTGGGAAAAAGGTATAGGAACTGTGGACCGGTATGTTGCAGGTGGAATTGTTCATCTCCAGGCAGAATCTGGGGTATGCACACCCGTAAAATGTGGGATCCTGGCAAGGCTTGCATCTTCAAAGTCAATCACCTAGGCAAGAGGTTGGTCCTTAGAAGGAAGGTGAGGCCACATCTCTGGGAGGCAGAAGAGAGATTCAACCATGAGCTCTGGACTGAGGCTTGCAGCTCTTGAGAAATCCAGGTAGAACCCTCGTGGCTGCTGGATAACTAAAGATCAATGGCCTGAGACCAATGAGGACCAGGGATGGAAAAACAGGGTTGATTTTAAGAGTTAGCACCAGAATCTCCATTTCATCAGTAACTATACTTTGTGTAGGAATATACCTACTTTTTCCTGTGTCAGCAGGAGCAAAGCCTCCCAATAAGATTGTTAAATTGGGAAATCAATCCCATTTACAATTGCTTCAAAAACAATAAAATACCTAGGAATAAATTTAACCAAAGAAGCAAAAGACCTGTACTCAGAAAATTATAAGACACTGAAGAGAGAAATCAAAGAAGATACAAATAAATGGAAATACATACCATG